>NC_037672.1:115408865-115485474 GCF_003255815.1 Theropithecus gelada
TTTTTTTTTTTTTTTTTGTCTCACCTCTTGAGGTTCAACTCTTTGGAAGGATTTTTTAAAACATCTTACTAATGACATTAGGACTTAAAGAAGAGTTAACATGCTACTGCATGCTGCATGTCACACCTGTATTAATGCATTTGCTAAGACCCCAAATTATAATAGTTTTAACTACAAAACAAGAAAACCATATCTATACTATAGGGAGTTTATCAACATAGAATTTCAGGTCCTCTAAATGGTTTCTCATTAAATAGTAAACACAGCTAGCATGATAAGTAGTAAGAAAATCTTACTGTTGTTTGAGAACAAAGCAAGGTTTTTTTCACAACTATATGCAATATATTTAGTGTGAAAGGTTATCATAGAATACGGAAGAAAATTGTACTGACTGTTTTCCACTTTTCAGAGTAAAATCATCAACAGAAGCAAAAGTCTTTATCTGCTGAAATCTTTATTGATGTACTTAATGGTGAAATAATATGTCAGGGTTTTACTTTAAAATACTTCAGGATCAAAAACAGATGGAAAATAGAGAAAGGTAAATGAAACAAAAATTATTCACGTTGGTGATTGTTTAAGCTGCATAATGACAACATGCGAATTCATGGTACTATTCTCTCCACTCTGTATGTCTGAATGCTCCCATAACCAACAAATAAAAACAAACAAAAAAATATTAATATTAACCTCTTTTCTCTTTAATTCCCTCTCTTTTAGCTTACTCCTTGGAATTCTAAGGACAACTCCAGTTAACGCGAAAGTAAAAATAAAAACCCAGAAAACCTTTTGGACAGATTACAACAAAGAAAAAGTCTGATACCTTTTGTAGATTCATTTTCCACCCCAAAGATTAGGTAACAAAGGAGATGTGGGAGAGAAACAAAATGGGGAAGAAATTGAGATGAGAGAGGACCATATGAAGGAGGTGAAGTCTTTAAAGTGGGAAGGAGGAAAATAACCTGAACTCGTAACTCCTCTTGAAAGTTCACTCTCTCTTCACTCCAGCTCTATTGACCCATTACCTGTAGCCCACTTGCTATTCAACAGTCTTTATCAAAGAGAGATCACATGGATACTTTTGTATGAGTGGTGTCACAAAAGGACGTCTTGAGTCCCCAAATAAGGTGCAATATAGAAACCAGAAGTCCCATTCAGCCCAGTATTTATTCTCAAATGTCATAAATGCTGTGCACAAGAAACTTTGCACAACCGGAATGTTTTATTTCTTATGTAACCGAAAAGTAATTTGCTTTGAGAAAACATTGAAGCTTAACTGCAAATTTTAATGCAATGAGAAAAAGACACATTTAAAGGACATTAGAAATTCAAGTGAGAGGCAATCATATTTCTCATTGCATTCATTTTAAACAAGAGATTACTAAGTATTTTAAATTCCACAATTAGTATAATTACTAAAAGAAATTGCACATGTCATATTTTGAGAGCTGAAGAATCCCAGATACCATCTTATCTTCAGCCTGGTTTTTAGGTAGAACCACTAGTAGATTTGGCCATGTTTTAATGTACTTATTTACCTTCTTTTACTAAAATGGTTGAAATGTGCCTTTAATTAAAGACAATCATGTTATAGGAATATACACTTATAAATAAGAATAAAAAGCAAAACTTCAGTGAAAATCCAGAGCTTGAATAAACAACATAGCAAACTCATATTTTTATGGTTACTTAATTTCCTAATTTATAGGAGAGGTGTTTTCATTTTAGCTTACTTTGAGGAAAAAATCTGGATTAGGGAAAGTCAAGTATTTATTTTTGGGCACATTGAACTACAACATATAATAATAATAACTGACATTTATCAAAGATTTCCTATGTGTAAGATTTACTTACTTTATGTAGATCATAATGCAATCATTATAACAACTCTGTGAATAGATGCTATTATAAACAGATATTTGCAGATGGCTAAGACTTAAAGTGATTTATAAACTTCTGAAGTCACAATACTAATAAGCAGTAGAGTTAGAATTACCAGGTTGTATAACTTTAGAGACATTACTCTATAGCATCTATCAGCTGTCAGTATAACTGTTATAAACTTACAGCTACGGAACTGAACATACTTGCTTCCCTGGACTGATGAACAACTTAGTCAACCAATTCCTCATGATGGGAAAATTTATGCCTTCCTAGCCCAGTCCTTCAGGAGAAAAAGATAGTGGTTGAGGAATCAGCTAGGTGCAGAGGTAGTGACACTACGTAAGTGATTAGTATAAAGAAAGATAGTTAGATCTGAAGTTAAAATTTAAAAGAAATTCAGTAGTAGAATTGTACTGGGGACTAACAGGCTAGTGTTAAGAATATTAACTGGATCAGGTAGAAATATGGTTTCCAATAAAGAAGGCACTCAGATGGTGCTTAGGTAAAAGGGATAGTGACACTGAAGTTCAAATGAGAAAAATCTCAGTGTATTGTTTAAATAATTCTAGAGCTAAAGCGTTGTTTAGTGGTAAGTTTGATTATCGAATTATTTGTTCCGCTCATCATGGTCATACATGCCTACATATAGTCTATGGAGAATTTAGTAAACACTGTGGTGTATTCCTTTAAGAAATCTTAATCTTTTCATCCAAAATTTGATTTTATACAAATAGACAGTTATTCAAATGCACTTATGTTGATGAAGACCAGGATTTAAATTCGTTGATATACTTTTAGTTACAAAAGATCTACGGTTCTTTAGATCGTTAGGGTAACACTGACAACACCTAGAAACAGTATTATCATGAGATAACACATATTCAGTGTGTGTGATCTCCAAGCTCAAATACTTTGACGCTTATGTCAGTTCGAGTTCTCCAAGAGGCAGATGCCAAGATAGGATTCTATGTTGAAAAGATTTCTCATCTTCATAGTTGTGACTAGTTAATTTTTAGCTCTCTGCTAGGAAATGTCAGGTGCAATTGATATCAGCGATGAAGAGGCAAATCGGTCATTGACAGTTTTATGAAGAAAACTGCCATTTCCACACCCTATGATTGGTTAGGCTTTTCTAGTCATGAACTCAACAATAACTACAACAAAATTGTAGAGGAAAAGAAAACAAAAAGCAACATCCTTTTTAATCTATTTTGTAATGCGCTTTAATTTATCTGCTCAAGAAGTGAGATGGGACTTATGGTGCTGATTCTGAGATGTCAGGTGAGATACAAAAAGGGGTGTGAGCATTTGGATTTAGATAGGCTTGGGTTTGAATGCCAGCTCAACTGCCTTTGAATTATGTGACTGGACAACTTCCTTTTTATTTTTCTTCACCAGAAGATGAGCATAAAATATTATCATATGGATCTGTCAAGAGGATAAAAAATAATTTATGTAAAATGGCCCTGGCACAGAATCCATGCTCAATAAACATCCTTACTGCTAAAGGATTATTAATCTTTTCAGAAAATAATCTCAATATTTTGGGAAATTATGAACAGGAAGATCCTTTAGAGACATTAAATCTTCCTGGAAATTTTTCTCCAAAACATAAAAGGGGTAATCTGTATTATTAAACTGTACTAATTTTGTTGAGTATGAGCATTTTTATCTTAAAAGCAAAAACAACAAGTTTAAGGGTAAACTGGCATTCCTAAAATTCAGACTTGTGCTTTGCAAACAAGATGGTGAAAATGTGACCATCCTTTCCATTTTCTACTTAAAAAAAAAAAAAAAAACGAAAAAAGAAAAGAAAACCATGTAGAGCAAGTTATGTGCAAAATAGCAGTAAGGCCGTTGGGCAGTAGTAACACTATCTTCCTGCAAATACTTGTTCCCACGCCAGTGTTTAGGCTCACATGGGGTCAGCTCTAAATGAAAAGCAATTCTGATGCTGCAACAGAATTCTTGAAAAATGAGTCTCAACTTGGAAATCATATTTGAAATGAAAAGGTAAATGTCATACCTTCAGTGTACACCTACTATTTTTATCTAATCCTGGGCAATGATACAACCAGAGATACCTGAATGCCAGAAGAATAGATAAGAATTTTATCTTTAAAAAAAAAAAAAGTGAGAGAGAGAGAATGATTACCTCCACTTGTTGGATTCAAAAGAAAAATTTAAGTTTATTACTCATCTTCATGCTGTATTATTCAACCTGATAATAGTAAAGTAGCATAAATCCCAAATATAAAACAACTAACTTATGCTTCTCAGCACACAGATCACATAATTCTGTGCTTGTACACCAGTGTAAAAACGTGTTCTGGGAAGATCAAATTTCCCAGCTAGTTGTCTAAAGGACATTAACCCTCCATTATTTATTAGGTCGATTATAAAAGAAAGTTCTGCATGGTACCAAAAGAGAAAAAAAAAAATTGTCATGGTTCCCAGGAAGAAAAAATAAAAAGCAAGGATTATCCTTGAAAGCAAAGAAGAGAATAGATTTTTTGTCTTTTTTTTTTTTTTTTAACCCAGTTGTCAGAAGAGTTGCCATGGGCACCATTAGGGGCCTAGGTTTAAATGTCAGATTTCTCTTCAACTACTCTCCTTTAAACATTCTTTTTTGTTGTTCTTGTCCTGATTTCTCCTCCAGATTTTTTTTTAATTCGACTAAATATCCTATTTGGCTCTACTATTCTTGAAGTATCCCTTTTTTCCTAAAAGTCCCCCAGACTTTTCCATTTAAGTGAACTATTACATTTTATGTTCTCTTATTGTTTCATTGCATCTCTATTCATATGGTATAATAGAAGTGAAAGCATTTAAATCATTCAGAGGACTCCACATACCATAGAGTAGTATTAGTCATTTTAAATAAAACAGGATTTAGCCAAGTCACGTCACTTTGTCGTTATGCGGAACACTGATGTATGGCATATAGTGTATTACGTTATTTACTTGATAGAGGGTTTACATGTATGTGTGTGAAGGGATAATAAGGAAGTGCTCATGAGGAAGCAAATGAAAAAGATAAAACTCTGAGTCTTAGGAACAAACTCTGATATGTGCGAACCACAGTGAGTATTTGAATTGATATGCCTTATAAAACAAGTTTGAAAGAGTTTAAATCCAAGTTTAAGAAAACACTGGGAGAAAGTTAAGTTGCCTAATCTGGAAGGGGTAAAATGGCTTGACTCCTTTCTATTTTTCAGAAAAGGTGAGTTGGCAAGTTGATTTTGTTCCTAGGCTTTCATTGTCGAGAAAGCAAAATCGAACTCAATTGTCTGTCCTAGGCTTCTCCTCCTCCCTTCTCCTCTTCCTGGCTGCCTGCCCTCCTCCCATTTGAAAAGTTGGACATTTATGTTTGGAATACTTTTTGCTAGTGTTAACATGCAAATGAACATTACTGAATGCGGAAGCAGCTTCATGAATAGGAAAGGCAGGCTTGTGGGGGGATTTATATCTCTGTTGAAGCAATTGTGTCAGGGTCTCTGGTGAGCCCCCAGCATGTGTGCCATCATTTGCATAAATGAAGGCCAGCTTCCCATTGGAGGGAAAAGGAGAATGCTACATTTCTTTCAACTGAATGCTTGTGGGCTAATCACTGCAGAAAAATGCATGTATTATGTGAGTAGATTTGAATAACCCTTCAGAAGAGGGGTGGTAGCAGAATGACTGAATAATCCATTTAACTTCACTCCAGACCAGCAATATGCCCCTTTACTTCCCACTTAAAAAGCTGAATGTCTTCAAATTAAAAGACTTTTAGGTTTAATTGCTAGAGTACAATTTAGTCTAGTAACGTAAGATCAAATAGTTCCACAACTTCCAGGAAAATGTTACACATTTGAGTAACTCCAGAGGAAAAGTAACAATGTACTTTTAAAATCCCACAGAACAGTGGTAAAAACACTATTGTCTTAATAGTAATAAAGTATTATTGCACTGTATATCAGAAAATAGTCTTTGCAATGCAAATAACATCAATGATATCTTAATTTATCCAAGCAGGAAAAAATGTGGGAGCAACCCAAAAGAGAGAAAAGAATTCAAGAAAAAGAGGCCATTTTGAATTTCCGTTCCTGCTAAAAGGTTGGCCTGGCAGAATGCTTCTGTTTTTGATACCTGATTTTTTATTTTGCTTCAATAGGAGACAAGCTTCCCCTTACATAAAAATGACTCAAACCTCAGTAAGCATATACCAAAGGTTATGCTATGAGTTCTATGTTGTAAGTAAAAGAGAAAAAGGGAGAAATAAGGCAAATGTAAATGCGTGAAAGTAAGAAAATATAGAAATAAATACAAAATTGTTCTGCATAGATTACGAAAGCTGCCGGACTTCTGAGAAGAAGGGTGGCTACAAAAGGCTAAGTGGTTAAATGGTCCAGAAAGACTTTAGGAAACAGTAGGATAAGGTGTGGATCCTAAAGGTGTGCTGTCCATGCAGTAGCTGCTAGCCACACTGGGCTGCTTACATTTAAATTTAAATTTAATTAAAATAAAATAACATTTAAACATAACTTCTTCACTTGCCACATTTCAAATACTTGATAGTTACATATGACTATGCAGATATAGAATATTTACATCATTACATAAAGTCCTAAAGGATGAATGTAATTTGACATAGTAAAAACGTCAAGTTTGTGAGTTCCAGCAAGGAGATCATGAGTGAACACAGAACAAAAAAGCAAATGATACGACATTAAATTCTAAGGAAAAGACTAGATTGACAGAACTAGAAATGTTTATACTGGAAAATAGAGGGAAAAAATATAAGGAAGACCTAATCTAAAGACCTTTGAAACTTGGGTAGATGTGGTGAACAAGGAAACAACACGACAAAAGCTGTACTTAGAATGATTATTCTGACAGCGTGATTAGATCAGGGAAGGAAGAGTCTGAATATGAGATTTCTGCTAACGCTGCCACAATAATCCCCCTGTGGCCATGATGACAGCCTGTACCAGGGGAGTGAGAGTGGGATGGGAGACCAAAAAATGGATACTAAAAAAGAAAAAAATCCTAAGGAATATCATTTTTAGAAATTAGGAGTGACGAAAATAAAAAACCAAAGAGAGAATAAATAATCACTTCAAGTTTGCTAACGTGAGTTTCTAGGCGAATTTCGGTTCTCCTAAATAAAAATAGAAATATGATAGTGGTTCTCAGTTGTTCACTCATTCTGTGTATCCCCCACATTTCACTTTCACACTCTCCAAGATGATGACTTGACACCTCCTCCTCTTGCCTCTTCATTCCTCTGCCTCTCTGCCTCCTCCACCATCAACTGATAATCTTGTCTCACGCTTTCTTGAGAAAATAAAAGCCGTCATGTAGGAACTCCATCTTCCCACACGCAGCCAGCTACTCTCTTCCCCAGCCACCCTTTCTCCCTTTCTCCTAACTCAGTGAATAACGAAAGCCTTGTCCTATTCCATGCCAGCCCCTGCCCCTGTGCTATGGAGCACCCTTCTTAGATTTTGAAGGTCTTACACCCAAATGACCTCTACTGTCTGGTCTATCATTAATTTCTTTCTGTAGTTTCTTTTCCACCACACACAACCAATGTACTGGGTTGTGAAACTTAATCATTCTTTCCACCTCCATTGTCCATCAGTCAAATGTTGGATGAGATTGAACCCTACCCACACCTTCAGAGTGTAAGCAATTAAGGGCACATTATTTGCCTATATACAGCTATTGTTTGAGGGTGTGACAAGGACCAAAACCTCAGCCATTTTAGTTCATGAAATTCCTCTGGAAATTATGTTCAATATATGTGGCTCCGATCAGAGTAAATGTTGGGACTTTTGTTTTCCTCTCACTCTGAAATGTATGCTCTGAAGATTTAAAAGATCAGATACTATTGTTTTGTTATTATGATAAAAGTTGAAACTGAGTGCAAAAAAAAATATCAAAAACTGCAGAACTTAGAGCTGAAGAAAAATATAGTTGGAGCCCCCAATTCTCGACTTTTTCAGATACATGAACCATTCAATGTTCTTTATTGCTTAAGCCAACTTCAATTGTATGTTATAGCCAATAGTAAAATAACTGACACATTAAGTATCTTCACCCAAAGAATGTCCTTCTTTAGACCCTTGCTCCTGTCTAGCTACTCTAACCTTTCTCTGTTCCCTGTCACAACAAAACTACTTAAAAGGTTTAATTTATCTAGTTTTTCTTGGACTTCTTATTCCTCCTTAACATCATCCTCTTGGGCTTCTCTTTCCAGTCTTCTATTGGACTATAGTTACCATCATCACCAGTTTCCTTCATGTTATACAACCGAAGATCACATATTTTATTTATTTCACTTGGTCTCTCAACAGCATTTAACAGTCAACAGTTCGAAAACACTATTTTATCTTGTCTTCAATGGAGTTATACTCTTGTTTTTCCTCAAGTTCACATTATCAGAGTTCAGGTGCAAGAAATAGGAATCACTGTAGCACCTGAAAGATAAGGAGATGTAACACAAGGAATTATGTGCCGTCCGGATGATTAAAGAAGCTGGAGGAGTAGGCTCCCCATGAGTCCTGAGATTACTCCCAGAATATTTTAGATCTGCAAAAATCAGAATCTTGGATCATTAGAAAGTCATCCTGAATCCTTGTCTCAAGGAATACATGTGTTATCTGTAATCCAAAGATATCACCATCATTCACGTGGTTTCTAGAGCCAAAATTCCAGGAATCAATCTTGAGTTGTCTCTTTCCTTCATTCTCTCTATATAATCAATTAACAAAGCAGTCAAATCCAACCCTAAAATAAATTTTGTGTCTACCACTGTCTGTTATCTGCATTACCACCTTCCTAGTACAAGTGTCCATAATTTGATCACATAGACTATAGACAGAGTCTCTAAACTGGTCTATCTGCATCAGCTGTTTCCTGCATTCTGCACATGGCATCCGGAAGAATCATTTTGCAATCAAATTTAGATCATACAATTTTCTTGCTCAAAATTTGACGGTGGTTCTCAGTGGCACCTGGAATAGAATTCCAGCTTCTCATATACACTGAGAACTGGCCTCTGCTCACCTACCCAACCTTCTCATAACTTTCTCCTCTTCCGCATTCCTCCACACACACCAATCACTTCCTGCTTTTGGAATATACAAACTTGATCCCACATTAGGGCATTTGCACTCACCTTTCCTTCTTCTCACAAGATTCTTCTCTCAGACATTCACAGGACTGACTCGTTCTAATCATTTAGGTTTCAACAACTTCATAGAATGGTTTTCTCAGATTTCCAAATCTAACATAGCTTCTCCCACTCACTCTATCCCATTACTCTGTTTATTGTCTTCATAGCATACCAATCATTTAAAATTCTCTGGCCCATTTTCTATTAAGTTCCAAGAAAGTCATGATTTGTCTGTCATGCTTCCCACCTAGACTAGTACCTCATCTCTTCACCTAGTTGCTCCTTAGTCTTGAGATCTAGCAAGAACTACATAAATGTCTGTTGCATGACTAATTGGATTCTTAGTGAATAGCCACAAACCAACTGCTTAAAATCTCACATGTACATTTATTGATAGATAGCATAGAATAGTGAACAACAACAACAAAAATCTCATTTCTCTATAGGGATGGGATCCCTTTCTGGGATAGGCATGGAGGATAGCCACACTACAGAAAATTAAATTAGGCCTAGGAAAAGCTACCACTCAGCACTAAGATCAGGGAAGAATTGAGGCAGTATCCTCCTCCCACATTTGCAAAAAAATGTTAGCAAACATTATACTGACTTCCAAATTTCACTGAAGATTGTAATTGTTTCACTTGTAAGCCAACTCAATGACATATTGTAGGCCTACATAAAATAAACCAGAGTCGATCTAGTTTCTAGTATCTAGTTTAATTCAGCCTTTCTAGTATCTTGGAAACAGTCATGAATTGGGCTCTGAAATTAACACTTAAATTCTTAATTTCTGAAAGGTCCCCTCTCTATACACTATATAAAAGGATAAAAATTATTCTAAGTAATTCTTTAAAAAAGTAATGTAAATTTGAAATGATATGTTTAGAAGAACAGGAAACCAAATGACTTTGCAAAGAGTTCTATATGTGGGATGTGTTAGAAAGAAAGAAGGTGATGTCTGTTTTTCTAAAATACCACCTTATTTGATAAGGAAGGACTGATTCCTAGTCTGGATTGATGACGTTTTAGAAAGTCCCCAAGTTTAAAAACTGGGTGGCAAGAAAAGGAATACTTCCAGGAACTTCACCATATTTGGAGAACATAAATATCTACTGCTGTGAGGAAACTTGGACTCTCCTGAATAATCGACCTTCAATCTTGGATTGATTATGCATCAGAGAAAATCCTGACTTAGGGTTAGCTCGCAGAAAACAGAATGCTTTCATGGGGAGGGTCCAACAGAATAATCCTTTTATTACCTAATTACATGTGTGTGCACTTTGGTATTGTTCTACACAAATCCATGGTATTAATGCACTTTCTTTTAATCACTAATATAATTGTTACCTATGTCATTTTATTTATAACATGACTATTATGATCATTAAAATCACTACTGCAAATTATTGTCTTCACTTTTCTCCAAACTAAATATAACTGATCATTCTTTTTTAAAATTTTTAACTATCATTTTCCTTACTCTACAAGGAGGTTGGTGCTCTTAAATAGTTAAAGTTTTCCCTCTTTTTCTCACCTTTACATATCTCTGTAGCTTAGTCTTTATCTCATTTGCTCTTGATTTCCATGCCATGCTTTTTCTGATTCAAAGTTTATTTTCTAAGGCTAAGCCCTACTTTTCCTAGTTTCTAAGTACTGTATCTTCCCATATTTTCTTGAACCTCTTCCTTTTCTGAAATGCCCTATTTTTTAACCATATGTTTACAAATGGTCCAGGGATGACTGAAGGAAACTTTCAACCAAACTGATCTGTAAGGGCAACAAAGCACAGTCTGAATAGTCAGAAATCTGTAGAAGTTAGCTCAGGTTTCTATATGCAACTCCTCAGATGATTGGCAAAATGTAAAGTGGCAACCTTCCACAAAGTAGACAGCACCCTCGAGTGAATATAAAAACACTTCTCATCATTGCCAATCTTTTTCTACAATTTAAGTATCACTTTTTTCATGTTTAAGCACAAATTTCTCAACACAACCACAGATCTCAACACTTTTTCTCTTACCAGTGAGCTAACAGCCCTCACATTATCACTTTTAGATACTACAGGCTTCAAGATTTTTTCAATACCATTAAACAGAAAAGGTTTTTATACCCATAATAACTATTCTAGTTTATTATTAACCCTCTAATATATAGTTTTTAATCCCTCACTTTACTAAAATTGCATACCTGCACCAATGAATTAAAAGTCAACAAATACCAAGACCTTTTGTCAGGCTTTAACTCGATTGACTCTCTGTAGCCACTGACGTTGTTGCTGTTTTTATAAACTCTCCTGTATGAGTTTAATGATTCTACCTTCTTCCTCTACTTCTTCTCCTTCTCCTTCTACTTCTTCTTACAGTTTCTTACTCTGTTGTCCAGGCTACAGTGCAGTGGTGTGATCATAGCTCACTGTAGCCTTGAACTCCTGGGCTCAAAGGATTCTCAAACTTGGCTTCATTACCCCTGTACCTTTTTCACCCTTATAAAAAGTGGAAATGTCCCAAGAAAACATCCTTCAAACATTCATGCTTACTGATTACACATTTCCAAGTCAAATGTGTTCCAGGGTTTCTTAAATCATGTAAGTTTCTGAAATGACCTCTAAGCTCTAGATCTGATTTGGTATTGTTCTACACAAATCCATGGTGTCAATGGATTACTGTATTTAGAAGAACAGGAAACCAAATGAATTTGCAAAGAGTTCTATATGTGAAATGTGTTAGAAAGAAAGAAGGTGATGTCCGTTTTTGTGTTTTCTGTACCTGTTGACTCTCTTCCCCATCACCTCAAAACTAAGTGCTCTCTTTTACTCAGGTGTGTGATGCTCTTTAAAAGCAAAGCCTTAGTAAGAAGATGATAATCACCTCTAAGTACCGAAGAATGGGTACATAGAGAAAAAAACTAGATGTCTCATGAAGTATCACAGAAAAGAGCCAGCACCAATAGGTTAGAAAGCTCAGAAAGGTAGATTTTTGATTATATATAAAAATTTCTAAAACTTTTTTAGACTAATTTTTAGTTCAATCTAAAAATAAAATATTTTATATGAATTTTCAGAGTGTTCTGTGCGTATTAGCTACTTAAGTGTGTATTGCTGTCAGAAAAATAATAGAATTCATGACTTCTTACATTGATAATTTGTTTCTAATAAAATGGGAATTACATGGTGCCAACAAGATTGATTAAATGATAGTACTCTTGCCTATATGTCACATATCAGACAAAATTATGCTTCAGATGAATTCATATTGGCATTCTCTTCCTTTGCCTTGAGGAAGCAACAGTTTCTTAAACAGCACACTAAACAGCACTCATCATAAAGAAAAGAATGATAAATTGAACATCATTGAAACTGCAAACTTTTTAAAGAGAAATTCTGCTCATCAAAAACACCATTAAGGGAATAAAAAGATAAGTACATACTAAAAGAAGATATTTGCAATACATAAATCTGACAAAGGACTCATATCCCAAATACACAGGTCAAAATTAAAAGGTTGACGTTTCTCTAAGACCTACCTGAGACCTTAAGGCCCTAAGAATATCCACAGGACATATTCTTCAGGTGCTGAATTGAGGTCTCAGGTGGAGATTTTTCTGTTTAATGAAAGCTGGATAAGGACAAAGACCATTTTACTTCCAGGAATAAAGAGTATTATATGTTTAGTTTTAAATTCTAGTGAAATATTGTGTTACATTTGGTATATGTGTTTACTATTTTAGATGAGAAGATACTTAACAAGTGGAATATTTCCTTCATTTTTACTCTTTCTGTGACATAGTAGAACTTCAATGTAGTTTATTCAAAACATTTATTATCATTTCCCTTAGTAAGTATTCTTTAACACAATTCAAGTATAAGATGCTCAGATGGAATACGGATAACCAGAACTATTAGTTTTGCCTGAATTGTTTTTTCATCTTCTTTCTTGGAATGGTACTTTTTATGATGGTTATTACTACTCTCTAACTCATGAATTGTCAGACTATTAGTGAAGCAGATATCCACTGCTTTGATAGTCTCCCTTTGACAGTCTCCCTATCAACTCCAAACTTTCTCTAATCGAAAAGAGGACTTTTAGATTAGTCTGTGGTTGATGGTCTGGTGCTGCAAACCTCAAACATTAAATGAACATTCATACAATTGTTGCTTACAACTTTGTCTTGGGAGGCCCGTGGTCGAACTCCTCTTTGTAAAACTAAAGCTCTCCTAATATTCACAGCACAATTAATGGTTTTCCTTACTTTTTCACAGAACAAATAAGCTTTGTAAGTTAAGACTGTTCACTGTTACATGTAATAAGCCACAACAAGATAGCTACTATTGTCATCACTGTTTGATAGAGGAGGGATTGCACAGATCCCTAACAGCACACTAAGAATTGCACTTAACCAGGCACAGATTGGTTAAGTAAGTGCCCCACGTGGTAGGTGGTAAAGCCAGAATTTGAGCCTCCTCAGCCTACTGTCCTAATTTTAATTGTTGCTGGGTTTGGGTTTTTTTTTTGTTTTTTTTTTTCTATTGAGCTTTTCAGGGGTCTCACAAATATCACTTCTTTTTTTGCTAAAGTTTTGAACTAATAAAGAATGAAGAGAAAATAGTAAAGATAAAAGGGAAATAAATTGCTGTAAAACCCTGTAATACTGAGTCCCACAATAATGTAAATTTCAACATATCGTGATAGGTGCTTGACTCCTTCCTTTGCCTAAACCTTGTTTTCAAACTGCAGTGGTCTAATATTTGTACCTTTCCTAAGAATGCTGTTAGATGGCAACAATTATCACAAAATCAAAAATAAAGAGACTGTCAAGTAACTTGACCAAGGTCACATTCCCTATAGGAAGTGAAGCAGGATGAGGGAATTTGAGCACAGATAAATCTGTATTCGAAGCCCATGTTCCTTCCAGTTTGTATATTGCTTCTTTTAGCTCTGTACATAACAGATTATTGCTATTATAGAACAATGTATTCATATTTTGATAGGTATCATGGCTATATTTTGTGGTTTACTTCTCATCTAGATGAAATTATTAATAAATTCTAACTATTATTTCCTGACATTGTAATTTTTACTTCAATTCAGCAAGCAGTGTTTAAAGTCAAATTGTCAACATGTAATTGGGCTATTGGGGGATTCTTTGCAAAGTAATTTCTATGAATTATGTAATATGTATAGAATTCTATGGTTACATTTACAAACTAATTCCTGGTAAGTACTTTTATCAAATGTATTTGATTTTACTTTTTAAAAGTATTTTCCACCAGTTAGCAGATTTTACGTGCTTAATAAGATTAGATAGCTTTATCAAAAGAGCAGAAATTAAGGCAAAATTTATCTTTGCCTTATTAAATGTGCCTAGAAATTCAGTCTAGAACTTAGAATAGTTTAGATTCAACTTTGAATAAAAGGGTTGATATGCCTCAACAAAGGACTCCCTTAATTTTAATTTGCTTTTGAAATTAATATTCTAATGTACTAATTTAGAGACGCCAATAAAGGTAATAATGGTACAATTAATCTGATAACTTCAGAATAATTCCTGATAATATGTTTTCTCAGCCTGGAGAACTGAACTTATGAAACATTGGCAATTGCATTAAATTATTGTTTGAGAGTAACTTTTATAGCCACTATTTCTGATTTTTGTTTAACTGAAAGAAAGAACCATCACTTTTTCTTCTTATTTGAACAGCTCTGAATAAGTTTAATACTATAAATTACAGTATATAACATCACAAAATTATAAAACTATTGTAACTAAATAAATTACATACATATACGCACAATATCAAAATTCTAGTTTAATCCTGGAATGAAAACAACATAGTATACACTCCTTACTTCTCCTTATTACACATTCTTTCTCCCACGTCCAACTCGGTGCCTCCAAGTTGTCCTGCAACTGTTCACCTAAAGTATGCCTTTACATTTATCAAGGTTTAAACATATCTGGTCCTGAAAAGTTGATTACCAAGATTGAGAAACTAAAGAAATAAGTTAAATTGGATTTAGTAGATATTATGAAGTAGTAAGTCCTTAGAAAAATTGAATTTCTAAAATAGTATAGGTATTTTTATTTTTATTGTTTTATTTCAAAATTGGATTTTACATTGATTTATTTATTTACTTATTTATTTATTTTTATTATACCTTAAGTTTTAGGATACATGTGCAGAACATGCAGGTTTGTTACATAGGTATACACGTGCCATGGTGGTTTGCTACACCCATCAAACCATCATCTACATTAGGTATATCTCCTAATGCTATCCCTCCTCTAGCCCCTCACCCCTGACAGGCCCTGGTGTGTGATATTCCCCTCCCTGTGTCTGTGTGTTCGCACTGTTCAACTCCCACTTATCAGTGAGAACATGTGGTGTTTGATTTTCTGTTCCTGTGTTAGTTTGCTGAGAATGATGGTTTCCAGCTTCATCCATGTCCCTGCAAAGGACATGAACGCATCCTTTTCATCCTTTTTTATGGCTGCATAGAATTCCATGGTGTATATGTGCCATATTTTCCTTATCCAGTCTATCATTGATGGGCATTTGGGATGGTTTCAAGTCTTTGTTGTTGTGAATAATGCTGCAACAAACATACGTGTGCATGTGTCTTTATAGTAGAATGATTTATAATTCTTTGGGTATACACCCAGTAATGGGATTCATGGGTCAAACGGTATTTCTGGTTCTAGATCCTTGAGGAATCACCACACTGTCTTCCATAATGGTTGGAACTAATTTACATTCCCACCAATAGTGTAAAAGCGTTCCTATTTCTCCACATCCTCTCCAGAGTCTGTAGTTTCCTGACTTTTTCATGATTGCCATTCATTCTAATTGTTGTGAGATGGTATCTCATTGTGGTTTTGATTTGTATTTCTCTAATGACTAGTTATGATGAGTTTTTTTTTCATGTTTGTTGGTCACATAAATGCCTTCTTTTGAGAAGTGTCTGTTCATATCTTTTGCTGATGGAGCTGTTTGCTTTTTCCTTGCAAATTCAATTAAGTTCCTTGTAGATTCTGGATATTTTTAGTTTATAACAACACATTAATAAGATAATTTCTCCCCCCTCCATTCTGTTTTAGAAATCATCCAAAATAATGAAAAAGATAAACAAAAATGCAAACTCCAATTTCAATGACACTAGAAGATTTCCACAAACTAAAACTACAAAATTTGATGAAGGGTTGTTGAAACCAGTGAAGTTCAACTAGGATACAGAAAAACTTGAGAGAGAATGCTAGAAAGCAGCTGAGACAAAGTTGCAGAACGTAACTCTCTAAACAAGGGAAACACTTGATATTCAAGATCAATAATATTTTGTTTGGAACAACAGGGACACAAGGAGGTGGAGGGAGACTACCTGTATCTAGTCTGTCATCTGATTTTAAGAAGCAGAGAAAATGGCACTGAACAAGGATCCAAATAATATAACCAATTTGCAGAACACCATCTGTCAGTTGGACAGGGAAGGAGAAAGACTGCATTAGGAGGTGTCTAAAGTGCCAATATCAGTGAGCTGGGGAAAAATACAAGTGAAAAGAACTCACCTGTGGATAACCATAGGTTATGGAGAAAATTCCTGCTACAGGGAAGACAGACCTGTTCCCATCTCCACATGGACATGTTGCAAGTAACTGATACAGAAAAACTTCACCTCATTCACAAGAATATATTAACTAGAAATAAACCAGAGAAGATACTGGAAAGATTTTTTAAAACAGAGAACAGAAGAAACAGGGAGAAAATGCCAAACAAAATGTACTTACTAACAAAATGTTACCATGTTACCAGTGAAAACTGGTGGTCTATGTTAGAGTCATACTTTAAATAAGCTTTAACGTTTGTTAAATTTAAATCTAATACCTAAAGACCTCAATGAAATAAGGACGCCTATCTTTTATGAAGAAAATTATTATTTTCTATAAAAATTATTTCTGGCTGGGCACGCAGGCTCACGCCTGTAATCCCAGCACTTTGGGAGGCTGAGGCAGGCAGATCACGAGGTCAGGAGATTGAGACAAACCTGGCTAACACGGTGAAAACCCGCCTCTACCAAAAACACAAAAAATTAGCCAGGTATGGTAGCCGGCGCCTATAGTCCCAGCTACTGGGGATGCTGAGGCAGGAGGATGGCTTGAACCGGGGAGGGGGAACTTGCAGTGAGCCGAGGTCACGCCACTGCAAAAACTCCAGCCTGGGCGACAGAGCGAGATTCCATCTCAAAAAAAGAAAAAAAAAAATCTGAATTATTTACAAAAATAATAGAGTATAAAATTTGAAAAAAGAAGTGAAAGAAAAAAAATACTCAACATGAAAAAGGATATCCTTTTCACCTCTATTTTTAAGCTTCATTCTACAACTACCAGTCAACGAATTCAGGGAAAGAAGCACATGAGACATAAAAATTGGACAACAATAAATAAACTTATTACTATTTGTAGATAATATTATTATTTGCTAGGAAAGGTGAATGAAATCAACTGAAAAACTGTTACAAATTTTATGAGGAATTATTATGACACCTGAGTATGAAATTAATATCGAGAAATCAATAGTCTTCATAGAGTCAAACAACGAAATAGAAGCTAAAGGAAGAAAATGCCAAATATAACTACTATCAAAATGATAAAACACCTAGAAATGTACTTAAGAAATACGTGAGATCTGAATAAAATGGTAACTTTACAATATTACCAAGGGACACAGAAGATGAAAAACAATACCATTCTTGAATTAGAACCCTTGATATCATAAGGATATCACTTATCTAAATTAGCAAATAATCTTAATATGACCCCAATAATACTACTTTTAAAAAATAAAACCAGGCACTTCTAAAATTGTGTGTGTGTGTGTGTGTGTGTGTTGCAAGAATAACCAAGACAAGGCTGGTAATAAGGGTTGGAGAGAGACTAGTTGTCCAGATATTAAAACCTTTTATAAAACTATAGTAATTAAAAATGTGTATTTATGTACAATGAACAAAATTGGTTAATAAAAGAGAAATGACACAATCTATAATTAGATCTAATGCATGCAGGAATTTAGTATAACAAAAATAGTGTTTCAAATACATATGGGTAATATGAATTATTTAATAAAGGAGTTCATATCACTTGCCAAATACATAGAAAATATTAGGATGTTTTTCTAACTCATGCCTTACACAAAGTCAATTCCAAACAGCTCAAAGACTTAAACATAAGCATACTCTAAAAGTACTAAAAGAAAGCATAAAAATATAATCTTAGAAAAGAGAAGCCTTTCTGGAGGATGTTTGCAAAACTCAGAAACGTAAAAGAAAAGATACTTTTAACTGCATAAAAATTTACATTTTCTGGAAATAATAATAAAAAAAAAATGGGAAACAGGAAAAAATTACAACTTATATCACCAACTTAAAGCTAATTTCCTTATATATAAGAATCTTACTAATCAATTAATGAAACTCAAATATAACTTATAAGAGTTGAAATTAATAATACTCTAAGAATAAGAATGTCATAATTTTTATCAAAATTATAAATTTCCAAACTCTTTCTTTCAGCAGTTCTACTAGGACTTTACAGCAGATTTGGTAACATATGGGGAGAATGGGATACAGAGAAGGATAGTTGTTATAACATTGTTTCCATTAGAAAAAGATTGACAAAAAGTGCAAAGATCCACACTGAACTCCTATACTGAAGGTTGGTAAAACATTTAATGGCATATTCCTAAACTAGGCATTATGAAGACATTAAAAATAATGATTGTGTTACATATTTTTACCATGGAAAATCTCTAAGATACCCTAAGTGGAAAAAACAAGAAACAGAGCAGGTAGAACAGCATGCATATATGTTACTATTACTGATTATATATCGGATATTCATTTATATATAACATTATATAATACCACTAGATATTACATATATTAAAGACATATTATGATACATAGTGATATATATGTACATATACATATGCAATATGTCTAGAGTATTTACAAAACAACTGTTATTAGTGGTTGTCTTTGAAAGAAATACTTTGTACTATTTATATTACCTATTCTATAAATAACTAAAATACATTTGAAATAAAATTTAAGTTTTTAATTAAACAAGCATCATTGGAAAAAAAAAAAAAAAAAAAAAGGTCTCTTCCTTTTAGCCTGTCTTTCTCAGTGTTCCTCTGCTCTTTTCTCTGTGTGAGAGTGAGTAGAGCAATGTGAAGCTGGTTGGGATGATGAATAGGCTCTCTTAGGCAGGAAGAGATCAGCTCCAGAAAAATGAGAGCCATAAAATTTGAAATATTTTCTGTTTAGGGGTCTGCCAATCTGTACATTAAAGGAAAAAAAAAAATGAAAGGTGTTCCAGACTCCAAGGCCAGGAGAAGATGCAGAAAAATGAAAAAAAAAAGTTGGGAAATTTATGTTTGTCAGAGACTCTCTTTCAATTCCTCTGGTTCCTTAGGTTAACATTCTGTGCACATCAGCAAAGTTCCAAACCCAACTGCCATCATTTCTGAAAAGAGCAAAGAAGGAGGCAGGCCTTTCATTCTGGAATCTCCAAATGCTGCAGGCATCTCTGTGGGGGTGACCACATATCTAACCATTCTCCTTTGCTACTGTAGGCCCACTTTACAATGTATTATAATTACCAGCATTTAAATTAATACAAAGTGCTAGCTTCTAAAATTCCTGTCTTATTATGAATCAGTAATTAAAAATACAAAAGGTTTTATCTCTTATAAATGCTAGTAATCATGTTACCCTTACCACTCCTAAGGCAGGTAAGTCCAATAAAAATCTAAACATGTATTTGCAGAATTCTAATCACCTGTTTCCCTCCACTCCATAGTGGAGTGGAACTGGGACAACAAACAGAGTTTGCATTACGACATAACAAATGTTTTGATGGGAATTGTTTAAGTTTGATTTTTCTCCAAAGCAGAGCCTAAGACAAGAATCTCAGTGCAGGTGTCATATATAGGAAGTGGTCTCAGGAAGCAGAAGTGAGGGGCCATGAAATGTGACACAGGGATAGGAAGAAAGCTAATTAAGGCTGTGGTACTAAGCTGGTTACCACTTAAAGCATCTGGATGTCAATCCCAAGTGAAATCCTCCGAGAAACTGTGTAGATCACATCTCTGATTTGTTCCTCTGACAGATGAGTGATTGAGAGATTTATCTGTCCATTCTGCTCCCTTATTGGTTAAGGTTAGCCAAAGGGCATTAACTCCTTGCACCTCCAAGCTGCCCAATTTTTGGGCTAAGTGAACTGTCCAGGGCTTCAGAAAATGCTAAAAAACACAGTAAGTGCTTGAAGTGCAAAGCCGCCACTGTGCACAGGAACATCCCACCACAACTGCTTCTAAAGTCACAGGTGGGCCAAGCAGATGTGGTGCATGGTACAAAACATGTCTGTTCCAGAGTTAAAGAAATAGTTAAAGACTGCAGCTCAAATGAAACTAACTACATAAACACATTTACATCATACCGTATGCTAGATCCCTGAAAGTCTTAAGGGATTTCTAAAGTTTTCATATTGCAGTTTGCCACAGATAACTAGCAAGATTTTAGGGCACAGGGCCCAGTGGTCATGCAGAATAAAGAAATAACCCCTTGTATTTTGGGACATATTTGCAAATTCAGACATTTATTATGAGGTTGATGGGGTCACCAGTCAAAATGCCTAAACTAAAATAACTTGATTTGGGAATTTCCACTGAATAAAGTGAAACAAAAAATCAGTATTATTCTACAGCAAGCAACTTGTCCTATTCACAAAGTTCCTTAAGGTTAGTGTTTATCATAATGAGGCATTGATGGTGCATAGTCCAAAATTCCTACTCACTTCCCACAATGGAGCTATCACTCCCAGCCAGCAGGAATTATGTTTCCCAATCCCCCTTTGCATCCACTTATCAGCATGGAATGTGTGTTTCTGAATTCATTGTCCCTAAGGTTCTTTATCCCTCCAGAGTCTCTGCAGGCCTGGGGTGGGTGCATTCACCTGGTTTTCAGAGTGACAACTGTGATATTGTTGAGGGGGGGGTGGCGGGGGGGTGGTCAACTGCTGGAACTGCTTTATATAGAGACTTTCAAACAGTTCTTCTTTTTATTATGTATATATTTTTATTTCAATAGCTTTTGGGGTGCAACTGGTTTTGGTTACAAGGATGAATTACATAGTGGTGGTGAATTCTGAAATTTTAGTATATCCATCACCCAAGTAGTACACATTGTACCCAGTATGTAGTTTTTAATCCTATACCTTCCTCTCTCTCTGCTCCTTCTAAGCCTCCAAAGGGCGTTATATCAACTCTGCATGCTTTTGCCTCCTCATAGCTTAGCTCCCACCTATAAGTGAGAATGTATGGTTTTTGTTTTTCCATTCCTGAGTTAGTTCACTTTGCAGCTTCATTCAACTTGCTGCAAAAGACATTATTTCATTCTTTTTTATGACTGAATAGCATCCCATGGTGTGTGTGTGTGTGTATATATACATATATATACACATGGTGTGTGTGTGTATATATATACATGGTATGTGTGTATATATATACGTGGTGTGTATATATAGTGTGTATATATGCACACACACATATACATATAATACACACATATATGTGTGTGTATAATATGTATATGTGTGTGTGTATATATATATATAACCATTTCAATCCAATAAGCAACAATGTTGGATAAATGTTAGAAAATCTCATTATTAACTACTGCATATGTGTGTGTGTGTGTGTGTGTATGTGTGTGTGTATCATTTTCTTTATCCACTTGTCAGTAGACAGGCACTTAGGTTTGTTCCATGTTTTTGCAGCTGTGAACTGGGCTGCAATGAACATATATGTGCATGTGTCTTTTTCATATAATAACTTCTTTTCCTTTGGTAGATACCCAGGAGTGGGGTTGCTGGATCAAATGGTAGATCTGCTTTTGGTTCTTTAGGGAATCTCCATACTGTTTTCCACAGAGGTTGCATTAATTTACATTCCCACCAGCAGTGTATGTGTCCCCCTTTCACCACATTCACACCAACATCTATTGCTTTTGTGATTTCTTGATAATGGCCATTCTTGCAGGAATAAAGTGGTGTCTCATTGTGGTTTTAATTTGCATCTCCCTCATGATTAGTGATGTTGAGCACTTTTTCATATATTTGTTGGACATTTGCATATCTTCTTTTGTGAAATGTCTCTGTCCTTTGCCCACTTTTTGATGTGATTACTGTTTTTTTTGTTTTTTTTTTTCCCTTGCTGATATGTTTCAGTTCCTTCCATAATAGATTCTGGATACCTGTCCTTTGTCAGATGCATAGTTTGCAAATATTTTCTCCTGTTCTGTGGGTTGTCTGTTTACTCTGATGATTATTTCTTTTGTCGTGCAGAAGCTTTTTAATGTTTTCAGTCCCATTGCCCCTCCTCCACCACCACCATCCCCTTTTGTAAAGGTTATTGCTGTTGTCAATTCCTGAGGATTTCTGGCATTGCCCAGTGGGAAACAAACACTTCTGACTATTTTTTTAAACAGGCTTGAACATATGCATTTATTTTCATCCCTTCAGATAAAGGGCAAGGTGACAGAGTAGATAAGGCAAAATCCAGAGGGTCCTGAGCACAGGAGGTTCTGTCCATGGAGTTAGGATGTTCACCCTTCCAGCACATGGACACATTCACCAACTCAGAAGCTCATCAAATCCCAATGTTTGAGAGTTTTTATAGAGCTAATTGCCAGTCCCCTACCTGATCCCCTTCCCAAGGCCAGTGGTTGGGGCTGAAAGTTTCTCTACAAGCCAGTTTAGGTTTTAATTTTTCTGTCAGCTAAATTAACTACTGCTTAAGCATCTATTTTTGCTGCTTAAATTCTCTCCTCTTCTGTTCTTTTTTTTTTTTTATGGTAGCTTCAACTAATCTAAAATTATTTTAATGTCATTTTACTGCAGAGTGAGTGGATGCAAATGCAGGCATTCCGTCATGTTTAACCCTTATTATCCAAAAAAAATTACATGCCAATCATGTGCTGGGAATTTTAAAAAGTGAATATAACCTGCCCTGTTTCTTCCAGAGCTTCCTCACAGAAAACTAAATTTAAACTTACCTATATACTAGGTAAGACAGTCTTCCAAAAACTAGCTTACTCTTTCAATCAAATAAGCAACAATGTTGGATAAATGTTAGAAAATCTCTCATGCTGTTTTGGGCTATTCCTGGGTAGCTCTGTTAATAGAAAACTAAAGCTGTATCTTGCCTATTAGTCTATTTTTTTTGTATTTGCAAAGTTACTCAAGGTAGAATAACCAAGCCTTGGATGATTCATTGAGATGTCATTCCCGAAACTAATCACTTTCCAAAGTTATATTTCAACCACTTGAAAGAAAAGTCATTCATCGCCAAGACGGGGAGCCTTGGATGGAATTCCAGACATCTTTGAGGAGCCAAGTATCCAGAATGATCTAGTCTTCTCTCAGGAAGGAAAGGCTGTTAGAAAGCACTGACGAACAGCTGTGACAGCTTATATAGGTTATACAACACAGACACAAACCAAAAAAATGAGGGCACAGGAAGGAAACCAATACAAGAAAATAGAGTGAATCATTTGTCAGTGGCATTCATTCGTTTGATTGTTGTTCACATATAAATACATAAATATACGTAAAGATGCTAGAAAGCAGCAAGGGCTGTAAGAATCAATTATATCACATTTTATGGCCTAAACACCGTGTGCTGGTAGCACCTCCAAAGAATTTCTCTTCTATCAACGCGCTACTATTGATTTGTGTAGCTTTGCCGCAATTTCCAAAAAGAAAAAAAAAAATTCCCCAGGAAAAGGACTGTATGCAGACTATGTTCCTGTAGTCTGTGCTTTAGGTTCCCTCACCACTCAGACTGCTCTAAAGCAGCATTAAACTCATAAGTGAGATTCAGTATGTGACTGTCAACACAGTTTATATACACATTCTAGTTTGACAAAGCAAACCGTATCCACTTTATAGAAAAATCATGGCAAAAATAATAAGTTGTAAAATATTGTTGATACTACCACATCCTGATTGTTGTCTTGTCTTCTTCCACAAAAGCTTTCACTTTGATTGGGTGAGGGAAAAAAAACCTAAACTGTTAAATATGGTAGTCTGTCATTTTATTGGAAAAACCCCTTCTCAGTCTTTTGCCATAACTACATACACATTTCAGTTAGTGCAAGGGAGAGGAAGAAAGAGAAAAAGAAGGGATTCTGACAATAAAAGTGACATTTATCCCAGCCAAAAGGATGCTGCCATTGTCCAGCCCATAGGGACAGTCTCTTTCTTTCATTTGAAGATTTATTTGAAGTCACTGAACTTAGTGGGTGAGAGACCAGGGCCAAAACCAGGTAAAGTGAGAGAAAATTACTTGATCTTTTTTTCCTTTAAGCATCGTTCATTTGCCAGGTAACCCAACCAGTAAGAAACAGAGCTAAGGAACTAGCCATGACATTGGACCAGGAAGAGGCAACATAGGAGCTTCAGATATCAACTAGGTTTTTTAACAAAGGGTTTGGCCACCTATACTCTCACATCACTGAGAGTCATCCCTTACCTTAATATTACTGAATTAGAAAGTACTGTGAGGATTTCAACAATTTATTTTAACTTTTTGAAATACAGATGAATTGCTTTTCTTAATGTTCTCAACTTCACAGTAGGAAAAAAATTTCATTTCATCACAAGAATCATTCTGAGTGGGCAAGGAGAGGAAAATGCAAAAGGTCAAGAATATATCATTTCACTTCTCTGTGGCTGTCGCCATTGAGTCTCTGAGCCAAGTCATGAAAATTATGTGTAATCCCCAAAGTTTTTGGAAAGAGGATTTCTTTCCTTTCATTTTCTTCCTTATTTCCTTACTTTGAAGAATTGGATGGCATCATCTATGTTACTCTAAATTTGTTTTCCTGTCTTCTTTATCTCTCCCTTTCCTTTCTCTAAGTTCTAGTTCTCTGACTACAAACCTGCATAGATTTCTCCCTATTATGTAACCTGATAAAAAGAAAATTTTCACCTCTCAGGGTTTCTTTTCTCTCCTTATTCACACAAAGGTGTTGACAACAGAGGTTGAGTGAGAAGGTAGAACGCCAGATTTTTTGTTTGTCCCTTGAATTGGGAGAGGAGAATAGTCAGTTCTAAAGTAGGTATTCATGTCCACTTCCAAGTAGATGTGAATGCAATAAACAGCAGTAAGCAAAGTCAGCCTCAGAGGGGTGGAGGACCTCAAAGAGAAGACCAGCATTCACCATGGCACAGTATTAGCATGCCCATAGGGCAGCAATAGTTGAGAGAGGTGGCTACATAATTTTTCTAAAGAGATAATAATAACTCCCAATAGGTTGCAAGCAGTATGCAGGGATTTCATAAACTGTCAAATGTCTCAGGATGGAGATTTAAAAGTATTGATGGAGTAGGAGGCCCTAGCAAAAATTATTAAAGATAAAACTCTCAGAATAACCCAAACTTTACTTCTTGTACTCCCAAAAGAATAAAACTAACAGAAGCTCAAAGTATAAAAACACTCTTATCTTCCTACTTGGCATTATGGAAAGATGAATAGCCTCCCAAGCTGAGGAGCATTAGCAACTTCTCTTTGAAACTTTCTACAGTAACTATATTGAAAAATGTGTCTTCTGCAGCTATTTCAATATCTGACACATAAAGGTGCATCACCAGTGTTGGAGGGGAAAAAAAGAACAAAAGAAGACAAAAAGAAAAGAAGGAGAGACAAAGAAATGAAAGGAGGAAGGAAGGTATAAAAGTGGTAAGAAAAGATGGAAAGAGGGAATGAAGGAAACAGGGAAAGGGGGTGGGAGAAAGAAAGGCAAGAAAAAACAAACATATTCTTTTCTTGATATTTAGCAGCTGAATCACAGTGATATTGATTGACTTTTTCACTCCTATACAGTTAACAAGAAACTCTGAGGACTGTTAGAGAAATACACAAATATATAGTAGATTATCACCATTATAAATTCATATTTTCTGCCATCATTTGCGCCCTCACCACTATCATCCTTTTAATACCTGTGGTCAATGTCACCTCCCACTTCCCCAATAGCTAGTTCATACTTTGCCTTCTTTGCAGCTCACTTTTCACTCACAACAGAACTTAATAAGAAAATTGAAACCATAAACTTTTAATGTTCTGCCCTTCTACCTATAAATTAATTTGCATCCACATCATTGCTTGACTTATAGGTCCAGAGGTTGAGGAGGTTCTCCCTCTACTCAAGTTCAACTGTTCTTCACATTCTCTTGATTTTGTCTCTTGCCATTTTCTGGAGCATTTCTTCTTTTGTCTTCCATCTCTCTTATGTATCTTTATTTTATTCCCTTGTTATTGTATTTTTCTCAATACTAAAACACGCTGACATACTCCTTATCCTAAAAAGGAGAATATCTTCCAAAATTCCATGTCATTTTACTGTGTCTGGTCATTTTTCTTCCTTTCTTAACAACCTTCTAAACAAATATCTTTTTCGAAGGTAGCTCCACTTTTTTACAACCCATTCCTCAAACATTTCAATGTGTTTTCTGTCCCCTACAATGTTATTGGGTTTCTTATGACTTTGCAAGCACCTCTATGACTTTGAATTTGAAGTTGCAATATACAACAAAGTTGTGTTTTAAAAGTATGATCTTACTAGCTCTACTGCATCTTGACATTGACTGTACCCACTTTATAGAAAAATCATGGGAAAAATAATGAGTTGTAAAATATTGCTGATACCACCACATCCTGATTGTTGTCTTGTTTACCTCCACAAAAGCTTTCACTTTGATCAGGTGAAGGGAAAAAAATTAAATTGTTAAATATGGTAGTCTGTCATTTTATTGGAAGAATACCTTCTCAGTCCTTGCCGTAACTATATACACATTTCAGTTAGTGCAAGGGAGAGGAAGAAAGAGAAAAAGATGGGATTCTGACAATGAAAGTGACATTTATCCCAGCCAAAAGGATGCTACCATTGTCCAGCCCACGGGGACAGTATGGTTGTCCCTTTTTGTAAGTCTTCCACCCTGTTTCTTCTCATTATGCTTCACATTCCAAGTTCTTTGAATGATTTGATGTCTGTGCCATTTTTTCCTCTTTTGTGAGATCTTCATCCTCTGCCTGTCATCTCATCATCTGTGTCTCTACTTATTCCACCATCAGCCTGGTGCTCCTCATGAGTGACCTCATCCTCTACTTACATGCTAATGACCTCCAAATGTATGTCATTAATCTAGACTTTTCCCCATCTCTTCAGACTCTTCTATCCAACTTCAATTTAGAAATGTTCTCGATATTAATCTCCAAAACCCTCAGATTCAACACATCCAAAACCACACTCACCATCTTTATCAGTCAGGATCCCAACAGGTAATTGCTGATAGAATTGAAATAGGATAATTCAAGGAGATTTACTTATAAGGACACTGTTTAAGAAGATATCAGGGTAGGGAAAGCACAAAAGACAGTTGAGTAACATAGGGTGCTCCATCACAGGCCAACAGAATGAGGAAAGAAAATGTTAATGAAATCTTGAAGGAGAAAACCTGTACAATTATGACAAAACATTGATGTCTATTTGGATTCATGCAAGTCAGTCTTATGGGATGAAAAAATGAATGGAGAGTACCTCTGGTGAGGCAAACAGTAGATATCGAGTGCAATGCATCCCTTGGCTTCTCAGCATTCACTTTCACCCTTTGTTGGGTGAAAGTGTAAAATATCAACTCAAGGAATTCAAAAAGCCCAACCTGCAGGGAGTATCTATTCAGTTATTATTTCATGTGAATGCTACAATATTAGTCCAACTGATATTCTTCATATAGGGTAGTATGGAAAGAAAGATGAAAGAAACAGTTAAATAAGCAGAAACATAGCTGTTACAGTTCACAACTCTGTCGCTTGCCATGAGGACAAATCTGGTAATCCTAACCCTTTTTTCCAACACATATCCCATATTGCTCTTATCCTTTGCCAACACTGCACAAAATTATTTGCCTCATAGAGTCACCCAAACCTTATCTCTGCAGTATCTGTGTCCATGGTGTTATAGATAGATAGATAGATAGATAGATAGATAGATAGATAGATCGTTAGAGATATACAGTTTTTTTTAGTTAACACAATTTTACAGTGACTGTAATATTTGGGCAAGGGAATATTAAGAGACTCTCTAGGGAATCCCCTGGATTCTAAAAGGAGTATTTTTCTTGTTGTTTAGCAGCAAGCCAATTTGTCTCTAGTTATTAGGATTAATCACCCCAGCAGTTAGATAATTGGCATAGAGTCCAGAAAGGCCAGGGGACTCATCTTTCAGTTTGTTGGCATCATGACTGTTTTTTCTAGTGGAAGAAGCCCTACTTTGGGGACCAGGATCACCAAATCCACAAACTGAAGATGATGGGAAAAGGAGGCAAGAATTCTAGCAGAAATAAAGGATATGGTGAGAGAAAACCTACTCTCATCTCTCCACCGTGTTTGACACACCTGTATACACACTCTGAGAGAGACAGCACCATCTATTAGTTATTTGTTTAAGGCATATATCACATGCTGCACAACAGCTCCTCCAAACATCAGAAAGCATGTGTCTCAGATTTCCCCAAAATTGGATAAATTCTAACAGTTTATTTTATAATTCTTCCAAGCCAACTGTTTCTGCATGACAAGGGATGCAGTAAGACCAGTGAAATCCTTGGTAATGAGGCCATTGCCACATTTCCTCTGTAATCATGAATCACCTCTACTTAAAAGCATTTTAGTATAGGACATTATGGCATGAGTAAGGCATTCTGAAAGTATTGAATGGTGGTGCTAGGAGAAGCATTGTAGGCAGGAAAGACAAATCCATGTGTACAACTTTGTGTCTCATGTCAAAACCCAACAGCGAGCATCTACCACATAGTAAGAACACAGTATGATTTGCCTCATGGATGTCTACCAGCCTCTGACCTATTCCACCCTTGTGCTTTCACAATGGGCCTATGAATGGGATTGACACCTTGGCAGGCATGGAGGCTAAACATGGACTTCTTCTCATCAGGGTTTATCGGGTTAGTGTCAGCGTTGGAAGTCTAACCTATCAACTTTAAACAGTCAGAGACTGGTGATAAAACTCAATATGGTTCTACAACTTGTGGAGATGAACCACACACTTGGAAGCTATGGATTATTTTGGACTCCTTCAGCTCTGAAGGTGGGCAGTGATTTGTCCTTACTGAGACTATATGTGTTCTTGGTGTGGATTTACCTTTCTTTCTGCACTGAGTTGTTAAATAACACCATTATTCAAAGCCTCACTAAGGTCTGATTTACCAAACAGGATCCTGTAGCATATTGACCTGGATGAGAGGACCTACTTTATCATACAAGAGGTGTGACAATATGTACATGACTATGGAATCTACCAATCCTACTACATATTGCTTCACCTGGAAGTGTGTAGACTAATTGGACATTGGAATTGTGTCATACACAATTTAAGGCATCAGTTTGGGGATGGCACTTTGTATATATTTGGGATACTCTCTTTGACATGCAGCATATACTTTGAAGCAATAACTGTTATATGATACTGTGTTGCTAATAGTGACAATATATGAGTCTGGAAATGAAGAGCTGGAAGTAGAATTGGCCCCTCTCAATATAATTCTACAGGACTCACTTAGGAACTTTGTGCTTTCCATGTGAAGGAATGCTTCTATCTGTTGATATAGTATGTACTTCATAAGACATAAAGCTACAGATGTTCCTTTATTCTATATACCCACAAATTATTAAGAAGAAAAATGAGTTATTATATTGTTAGGGGTAATCTCTGATTGTCATTATGAGATAAAGTGGCTGCTATATAATGAAGCAAGGGAAGAAAATGTTAAAACTAAGGGGACACCTTCGATCTTCTCTTAGCACTTCCATGCTCAATAAAAGCCAAGAATAGGCCATTGCAGCAGCCACAGCCTTACAGGGGCAGAGTAAACAAGGTTTACATAACTTAGGGGTGAAGATCTTAGTTACCCTACTGAACAAGAAAACCTAAATCCACAGAATTGCTAGCTGAGAGTAGCGAGATCTAAAATGAGTAATAGAAAAGGCACATAATAAAAGTCAAATATGGTTTTGGAACCAACTAGAGGAGCAGAGATAGTTTATTTCACTGTACTCTCTGTTTTGAGGCTTTAAAAAAAAAATTCAACTTGCTTGAAAAGTCAGTGAAAGAACAGAGAGAACTTACCATGGATATGAGTAGATCCGAGCTCTAAGGGTGGACATTGTCAGTGCTCTTGACCCCAAACATTTCCACACATTGTAATGGTTTCTTATTTCATGCTTATACCATTTTCTGCCAGAGTGCTTTCTCTGGCTTCAGACACATTTGGTTAGCACCCTAGAGGAAGGTGCCAAATGTTCCAGGCAGCTAATAGCCCTGTAATCCACCCTCAATAAATCATAAATGGGTGTCGGTTGATAATTTCTCAGCCTTCTTGCCACTGGGTTTGGAAAACTCTGAGGAGTATTTTTCACTCACTATCTACCACAGATCACCGATAACACTGAACCCTAGCATTCCATAACCTGCTTTTTAATGTGTCCTTCTGTGTCTGCTTCTGTATTTCTTTCCTACTGCTGCTGTAACAAATTGTACCATGGCTTAAAACAACACAAATTTCCTATCTTACATTTCTGCAGGTCAGAAGTCTGAAGCAGGTTTCACCAGGCCAAAAGCAGGTGTTGGCAGAGCCATACTTCCTCTGGAGGCTATGGAGGAGAATCTATTTTTTGCCTTTTCAGCTCCTAGTGACCACTTCCTCTGTCTCCCAAGAGCATTATTTCAATCTCTGCTTCTGTAGTCATGTGGCCTTCTCCTCTTCTGTAATCAAACCTCCACCTACTTCCCTCTTAGAAGGACACTTGTAACAACATTTAGGATTCAGCCTAATAATCCAGGATACTCTCTTCACCTCAAGATCCCTAACTTGATCACATCTGTAAAAACATTTTTACAAAATGAGGCAACATTCACAGGTTCTGAGGATTAGAATGGGCTATCTTTGGGAGCAATTATTCAGCCTGTGACAGCTTTCTTCCCTCATCTGACTCACTTCATTTGCTTTCCTACCATGCTTCCTAGAATCAGCTCTCCAACAAACTACTCGTATTTAAATTCTAATCTTACAGTCTGCATCTGACATTAGGATAGCTGCAGTTACTTATTGGTGATTCCTGTTAACAAAGCCTCTCTCCCTTGATTCTAGCAATAAAACATCTGTAAATAATAATAATATTCCTGTAAATAATGTTGTATTGCCTTTATATACAATTTTCTGACAGTATTTTTAAAATTTCACATACCAGTGTTGATAGTTTAGGTACCAATGAATTTCCAAATCTTAAGGACCACAATGACATACAGGAATTGTCCCTTACTATCTTCCTCAGCAAGCAAGTTTCTCCCCCAAACATCTTGGACTGGTTTTATTTCCACAACTGCATCAAGTCTTTTCTTCCTGCTTTAGGTATTTTGTTCCTTCTATCCCAAAGTTAAATTCTTCCATTCATTGCTTAGTTAAGCCCTATTCATTCCTCAGGTCTTATTGTAAACATGCCCCAGAGAATGACCTTTGATACCCCTTCAAAATTAAGTCTCCCATTTATAGTAGAGCCCATAACATCTTATAATTCCCCCTTTTTTATCTCTTGTCACCATTTGCCATTATATATGTATCTGATTAGTCCTGAGCATCTGCTACCATAGTAGCCTCTAATTTCACAAATCAAAGATTATATCTGATAAGTTCATAAACACAGTGCCTATTACTATGTCTGCCACGTGGGAAGTAATCAATGCGTATTTTGTGAATAAATGAATAAAGGAAAAACATGAATAAAGGAAACTCTAAAAGCCACCTTAATCTTGCAATGCATTGTCTGGGCTGGATATCTCATATAAAAGGAGCGAGCATGCTTTTTATTTTATTTTATCTGTTTTTGTCAGGAGTGTGGTACAGAATATCCTTTTAAATGCAATGCATAAAATATTCAAATTCCACAAATAAACTTTTCTTTTCAATTTTACTCTGAAGGCTATAAATATTTACTGTTTTGTTCACTTTTATATTTTATAGCATAAGCTAATTTCTCTTCTCTGCAAAACAGATAAGCAGTGTTACAATCTATGTAAATAGGTAGCATTAGCATTTGTGGTTCCTAATCTTAGCTAAGCACTGGCATTCATTAAGACCGTTTATCATTTTTTTACTTTTCTCCAATTTTCTTCTTTTTCTTTGTGCTTATTTCTCAAAGCTAATTTTCTTTGGACTGTTTTTCTTTTCTAGGCAGAAGCAAGAAAAACAGTAACTATCATTATCAATTTAAGCATCGCACAATGAAGATGAAAAGTAGTTCTTTGTTTTTAATGGTTTTCTTCTGTTTCTTTCTTCTATGATTTACAACAATTTTCATACATCTATGTTTTCATAATTTCCTCTTCCTATCTACAACTTCCCTACCATGTTTTCATGCCATTCCAAAGACTCACTCAATCATCACCAAAAATTTTTCAACCAAATTGGAAACTCGATTCATTTAAAGCTCATTCATTCAACAAATTCATTCAACAAATACTCACTCATTCATTTACTCATCCACTCAACAAACATTGACTAAGTACCTATTCTAAGCCACTCTTAGAAGTTAAGGATTCAGCAGAGGACAGAATAAAGTGCCTACTTTTATAAAGTTTAGAATTTCTGGCACAAGCTAAGAAAATGATGGTATAAATAACCATATCAACATAGGATACATGGGCTCTAGGAAAAAAATAAAATCAGTTAAGTGGAATAGGAATTGTCTTGGGGCATTTGTATGAGGATGATTCCTATTTCGAACAAAGCAAAAACTTTAATGAAAAGGCGAATGTTTTATTCAGGGTTCAGCAGAGAAACAGAATAATAGGATGGAGTGAGAGAGGAAGAGAGGTTTATTTTAAGAAACTGGCTCACACAGATGTACTAGTAAGTCTGAAATATGAAGAGCTGGCCAGCAGGCTGGAAATTCCAGCAGGTGTTAATGTTGCAGTCTTGAGTCCCAAAGCAGTCGGAAGGCAGAGTTCCTTCTTCCTCCGGAGACATCAGTCTCTTAAGACTCTCAACTGAATGGACAAAGTCCATCCACATTATAGAGAGTAAACTGCCTTACTCAAAACCTACTGATTTAAATGTTAATTACATCTTTAAAACTACCTTCACAGCAACATCTAGACTGGTATTTGACCTAACAACTGAGCATCACAGCCTAGCCAAGTTGACACACAAAATTAACTATCACAGTGACATTTCAGAAAAACTTGGAAATTTGAGAAAGAAAAAGCCACGTGCCTGTCAGAGGGAGGGAAGGAAAAGTTTTCAGGCAGGGGACACAGCAGTGGAAAGCTGAAGTAGAGTGTTTATGAGCAGGGAGGAAACCAGTGGAGATGAAGCAAAAGGTATATGTGTTTGTGGACAGAGGGGAGTGTTACTGGGCTCTGATCTCTCAGAGGTAGTGAGGGGTCATACTACAAAGGCTTTGGCAAGAATAAAACCAACTTTGGATTTTACTGGGTTATAAACAGATGGGTAACATGATTTGGCTTTTTTTAAGGATTGTTCTGAATGCTAAGTTAAAGATAGACTACAAAGGCACAAGTGTGGAAGAGGGAGACAAATCAAGCAACAATAAATGAGGGAAGAGATGAGTGGTTTTGACAGAGATGATGAGAAATATCAGATCCTGAATATACATATAGGCCTCATTGTGCTTTTCTGTTCAGTTCCTATATTCAAAGCACAGCATTGATTGCATGTTTAGGTAACAAAAGGTACCATTTACTGAAATTAATTAAACCGCTGAGTTTTAGACACAGATAATTTAGATAGCAAGGGTTACCTGCATTGTGAGGGTTGGACCTAACAGAATCTTCTAATGGATCATATATGGGTAGGAGTGGGGAGACTAGAGTAACTCCAGCTGCATAAAAAACTGGAAAGATGAAGTTAGATTTACTCAGATGCAAATAACTGCAGCCAAACAAGTTAAGATGTTTACTAGATATCTGAATGGAAAATAAGTGGGCATATAGACAAATCTAGTGTTCATGGGAAAGTTTCAGCTACAGATATAAAATTAACAATTGTCAGTATATAAGGGATGTGGTCATTTTGAAGGATATCAGATTCGCTACTGAAATGTTTCCCCAAATTTTCTTTCCTATATGGTTCTATGGTAGGGTGGGCCACACAAGACACTTGTGTAAGATTTGAAAAGTGGAAGTTAGCCAGAAGGCACAAAGTTCTGAAGGTTGGAGCACCAGGCATTGCTGTAAATGTGCTTACGTTGTCACTGATTGACTTGTGCACCTTAATGGCATGTGGCAGTACGCAGGCTACAATTCCTCTAGCTCCCACCAAATTTCTTTCTTCATCTCCTCCGAGGTCTGGACCCAACTAGGTATAGCTCCATGAGGAAGGCTACTAGCTTCTTCCACTTTGTCCACGTTGGAGGCAGGTTCCAGTTTCTCCTTGTGAAATCCAGTTTCTGCTCATTTATTGGATCTGGGTCATTCCCACTCTCCCAAGCTTCACATCCAGATTTTCTTCCAACTGCCAGCCATTGAGGATTTCAATGAGCCTAAGCTCATACCATATGCAGAGCCAACAGCCCTCCAAGATTTCTTCACCAGCAACCAGAGCAGTTATAACACCTTTAATGAATGTCTTATTCCATATCATTTATTGGGGTTTTGCTTCCCTGATCAAACTTTAACTGATGTAAATGGCACTTAAAGCTGTAAAACTAGAGAAAATTACTTAAGGATTATAACATAACTATGGAAAATAAGAGGTAAGGATTGGGCCTTGGCTCAGTCCTATCTTTAAAGGTCAATTTTATGAGAAAAAAGAAGCAAGCAGGACTGAGAAGTAGCAACCAATATGATATTAAAAAGAAAAGCAGAAAGTTTTACAAAAGACTGTGACCAATTACACCATATAATATCGACATGTTAGGAAAGATAAGCAATGAGAGTTGGCCATTATACCAGATGGAGTTACAAAAGCAAAGAAGATTCACAATAGGAAAGAAAGATTGAACTCAACTCCACTGAGACAAAGGTGAGAGGGATTTTAGAAGGAATTGTGAGCTAATAGAAAAGTCCCAGAGGACACTGGGAGAGGTTGGTCAACATGATTAGGCCATCTGTGTTTGCTAATTTGGTGCTTATCCAAGTTAGACTCCTACACTCCCACAGACCGGGATATAGGAGCGCTATCTTTCTTGATGACTATATCTCAAAGGGACAGCTCTCAGGTCCTTGAGAAAGACAGTCCTGAGTTGTAAACCTGACAAGAGTTTGAGAGATGTATATCAAAGGGACAAAGATAGAACTTGCAATTGCAAGTGTTCTGAAGTAAATCATCTAAGAAAAGGGAGGTCAGAGGCCTGTAGTCAAGAAGAAAACTGTCTAAAGGTTAGTCAAGCTACAGGGAATGTTAAAGCCTGTCTTGGCCAATTTATCAGTGGAGAAATCATCAGTGATCTTGGAAAGAGCAGTTTTGGAACTCAAGGCAAGAGACTGAAGTGAGTAGGTTCAAGAGAAAAGGAAAGAAGAGGAAGAAGAGGCAGAATATAGACAGCTCTTAAGGAATTTTGCTGTAAAAGAAGTAGAGAGATAACCTGATAGCTGGAGGCTGAAGTGGCAACCAAGAGAAGGTGTTTTCGATGAGAGAAATAACTGCATGTGTATATGCAAATAAAACTGATCCAGGTGAGAGTGAAATATTAATCATGCTTACAAAAAAGAGGAGAAATGCTGGAGGGTGTTCTTAAGTAGTCAAGAGAAATAAGTTCTAATATACAATTTAAAGGGTTGGCCTTAGCAGCACAAACTGATAATTATATTAACAGGAGGAAGGGTACAGTCTTTTAGATTCAGGGGCAGGAAGGAGGGAAGATGTATTGGTGGTAACGTGTGAAGGTCTCTTCCGTTTGCTAAAAGAGAAAGTTTGGTTTTCAGCTATGCGTAAAAATGGAGGATAAACTGATAAAAGATTAAGATGTGAGGAGAAGGTATGATACAGTTAGCTGCCCAAGAACAATAAAAACATGAATGGAGTGGAAAACATGAATTGCCGAAGCCACACTAAGGGTTAACTAAAAATTAGTGACCATAAATTTAAACTGAGACCCGTCACCATCATTCTATGCTTTCTCCAAATTAAGTTTTACTGTTACAGATGCAATCGAACTGTTTGTGGAGAATTAGGTTTGACCAGGATGGGATGTTTGCCATGTGAGCATGTTAAATGTGGAAACTTTGAAGATTATATGTTCGTGACTACAGTTGTCCCTCAGTATCCACAGGGGATTGGTTTCAGGACCCCCAAGGATACGAAAATCCATGGATGCTCAAGTCCTTTATATAAAACAGCACAGTATTTACATGTAACCTATGCATAGCCTCCTATATACTTTAATTATTTTTAAATTACTTATAATACCTAATACAATGGAAATGCTATATAAATACAGTCATGAGTAGCAGTAACAACTCTCTCAATGGCAGATCACATATATGAAAATGGTCTATACGATTATAATGGAGCTGAAAAATTCCTATTGCCTAGTGACTTCATGACCCTCATAACATCATACCACAATGCATTACTTATGTGTTTATGGTGATGCTGGTATAAACAAACCTACAGTCTCCCAGTGATATAAAAATATAACAATATAATTGTTTACAGTACATAGTACTTGATAATGATAATAATCAACTGGGTTATTGTTTTATGTATTTATCATATTATACTTTTAATTGCAATTTTAAAGTGTATTTCTCCCTTATATAAAAAGAAGTTAACTGCAAAACAGCCTCAGGCAGGTCCTTCAGGAGATATTCCAGAAGAAGACATCATTATCACAGGAGATGACAGCTCCATGCACGTGAGTGCCTTGAAGACCTTATAGTAGGGGCAATGTGGAGGTGAAAGACAGTGATATTGATAATCCTGCCCTTGTGTAAGCCTAGGCTAGTGTGTATGTTTGTGTCTTTACTTTCAACAATGAAGGAAAAAGTTTTAAAAGTTTTAAAAAGTAAAAAAATTTTAAAGTAGGAAAATGCTTATATAATAAGAATTTAAAGAAAAGAATATTTTTGTACTACTCTACAATGTGTTTGTATTTAAGGTAAGCGTTATTACAAATGAGCCCATGATAAGGCAGCAAATAACTTATATATAAATCCAGTATGGGGTTTCAGAAGCTGGGCTCCTAATCACTTCATTGTAGATGTCTATGAATTAAATGACCTGCCTGCAGCTTTTCAGCACAAAATGTGGATAGATTTTAATTAACAAATTAGTTAGAAAAACATACACCCATGAAACAAAGACTGAGAAAAACAGGTTGGTATCATTATATTATTATTCAGTGTTTACAGATTAGAAATTCACATGTAGAATGTAGACTAAGAGTTGTCAGAACTGATTTTAAAGCATGGGTAGTATATGAAGACAAGGAAGGAAAGCACCCCAAATGGTGGGATAGCAGTAAGTCTGGGAAATGGCCTTGAACTTATTGCATTGAAGAAGAGAGTAACAGATGAGGCAGGGATAAGGTAAGATTGAGTTTGGATGGGGGCAGTGGGAAGTAAGTCTTGGAAGAGTTAGCACTGGGAATAAATTCGTGGAGCGGGGGTTTTACAGGGGATTCCTTAAGATGTATCCAACAGAGTTTACTAAGTTTGATTGGTTGGTATTGTGAATCCCTTCTGATGAGTCTCTTAAGAGCAAACCACACTTGATCCCATGGGGCGTGAGGGAGCCAGCAGCCATGGGAATGTATGGAGAGGAGGGACTGTGGCCACATTATATTCATCTTTTCCCTCCCACTTCCTTAGCTCATTTTCTTCACCAACACCTAGTAGATATTTAATAAATGTTAAACAGAAGAATGAATAAGTATTAATGGGATTTAATTATTAACTGAATAAGGTAATAAAGAACATTTTTGCCTGTTTCTTAAGTACTTATTTCCTCTTTTTATTAAATTTTTAATTTTATAATTGATATATAATAATTATATATGGTTATGGGGTACAAAGTGATGTTTCAACACATGAATACATAGCATAATGATCAAATCAGGGTAATTACCATATCCATCATTCAATGGGTAATTTAGTCTGTTTTAAAATTTTTCATAGACGTAGAAAATATTAATGTTAATGATAAAATATTGACAAAGGAAAGCAGTTAAGAAAGAATAAAAGTTTCGGCGCACCAGGATAAGTATAAAAACTGTGCTTATCAGCAATTCACTTGCATATGTCAGAATTGCTCATTAGTTGAGTAACAGAAGTCACACCTAGCAACTAAACCTGTTAAAAATAAATGATTTCTAGTCACAAATTTATTGTGCAGCGCCAGAAGAATAATGAACAGGGCTATATCTTTCTCCTCTCTTTTTTTCCTTGTCCCTGGGTGGGAAGCATGAGAGCAACACAATAATAGCAGCAGCTGTGCTTATAAATATCTCCCTCCTACTGAAACAGGGTTGTTCAGTGAGATGCAAACCTGGTGTGTAATTATATATTTACAAGGCATACATAGTAATAGCTGGATGATAAACACCAAGGAAGTAAAATGAAAAATAAAAAAAAATACTGAGTAGTGAATGTAAAGAAGCTAGAAATACTCTGCTGCTCAGTGTACCATGCACAGTCCTTTATGAATAAATTTCTTGTGTGCAAATGAAGTAAGAGAAGTTAATTTGACAGCTAACAATATCAAGTGGCTAAATTACCCTTTAGAAAACTGTTATGAATTTAGATAGTGTTTCTCCCAATTTTCTCAAGCTTTGGTGGGTGAAATTGTCAGACTTGGGTTTTTCTCGCTTCTAAAAATAGAATTGTAGTCATTTGTGGTTACTGAGGTGGTTTGAACTGTGTCAACTTGCTTAATCTGAAATCTGTTGTCCCAGAATTCCCTGCAGGGTTCTGCATCAGAGCAATGTGTATACAATTTGGAAAACAGAGGTGAGGTAACAGCCATTGATTGAAGTAGTTATACTTACATGCAATGACAGAAACAAGCAAAGATGCCACAGGTTCTAACTTGTCCTCCTTCTCCCTGGCTCCACGTCCAGCTTTTTTCCCTCCTGCCAGACTCACCAGCAGTGGCCTCAGGTCCATCTACAGATTATGAGTTGTGGACCTTCAGAAGCGGTTGAAGCAAAGAAATTCCCACCGATTACTTTACTTTATTAAAATAAAATTTTTTAAAAAATTTGTTATTTCAATAGCTTTTGGAGTACATGCGATTTTTGGTTACATGGATAAATTAGATAGTGGTGAATCCTGAAATTTTCAGGCGCCTATCACCCAAGTAGTGTACATTGAACATAATATGTAGTTTTTTATACCCACCCCCAACTTTCTAACCTTTCCCTTTGGAGTCTCTGAAGTTCATTATATCACTCTATATACCCATAGCTTAGCTCTCACTTATAAGTGAGAATATATAGTTTTTGGTTTTCCACTCCTGGATTACTTCACTTAGAATAATAGCCTCCAGCTCCATCCCAGTTGCTGCCAAAGACATTATTTTGTTTCTTTTTATGGCTGAGTAGTATTCCATGGTATATATATACCTATATATGAGATATTTTCTTTATCCTCCTGTTGGTCTACAAACACTTAAGTAGGTTCCATATCTTTGCAATTGTGAATGGTGCTACTATAAACTCATGTTTGCAAGTTTCCTTTTCATATAATGACTTTCTTCCTTTGAGTAGATACTCAGCAGTGGGATTGCTGGATCAAATGACAGTTCTACTTTTAGCTATTTAAGGAATCTCCATACCGTTTTCCATAGAGGTTGTACTAATTTACATTCCCACTAGTGATGTAAAAGTGTTCCCTTTTCACTCCCGCATTAACATCTATTGGTTTTTGATTTTTTCATAATGGTCATTCTTGCAGGAGTAATCTGGTATCTTATTGTGGTTTTCATTTGCATCTCTCTGATTATTAGTGATGCTGAGCATTTTTTATACTTTTTATACTGTTTTTGGTCATTTGTATATCTTTGTTTGAGAAATGTTTATTCATGACCTGTGCCTACTTTTGATGGGATTATTTCTTTTTTCTTGCTGGTTTGTTTGAGTTCCCTGTAGAATATGAATACTAGTTCTTATTGGATGTGTAGTTTGCAAATATTTTCTCCTATTCTGTGGGTTATCTGTTTACTCTGCTGATTATTTTGCTGTGCAGAAGCTTTTTACTTTAATTGGGTCCCATTTATTAATTTTTGGTTTTGTTGCATTTGTTTTTGGGGTCTTAGTCATGAATTCTTTGCCTAGGTCAATGCCTAGAAGAGTTTTTTCAATATCGTCTTCTATAATTTTTGTGGTTTCAGGTTTTATAGTTAAGTCTTTAATCCATATTAAATTGACTTTTGTATAAGGTAAGAGATAAGGATCCAGCTTCATTCTTCTGTATGTAGCTTGCCAGTTTTCCCAGCACCATTTATTAGATAGGGTGTCCATTTCCCAAGTTATGTTTTGGTATTCTTTGTCAATGATCAGTTGGCTGTACAAATTTCGCTTTATTTCTGGGTTCTCTTTCTGTTCCATTGACGTATGTGCCTACTTTTATGCCAGTATGATGCTGTTTGGCAACTACAGCCTTGTAGTATAATTTGAAGTTCAGTAATGTGATGCCTGCAGATTTGTTCTTTTTGCTTAGGATTCCTTTGACTATTCAGGCTCTTTTTTGGTTCCATGTGAATTTTAGGATTTCTTATTTCTAATTCTGTGAAAAACAATGTTGATATTATACTAGCAATTGCATTTAAATCTGCAGATTACTTTGGGCAGTATAGTCATTTTCACAGTATTAATTATTCCAATCCAAGAGCATGGGATGTGTTCTCACTTGTTTGTGTCATCAATGATTTCTTTCAGCAGTGTTTTGTAGTTCTCCCTGCAGAGATCTTTCACCTCCTTGGTTAAGTGTATTCCTAGGTATTGCTGTTACTATTATTATTATTTGCAGATGTTGTACAAGAGATTGAGTTCTTGATTTGATTCTCAGCTTGGTCACTGTCGATGTATGGCAGTGCTACTGATTTGGGCACATTGTTTTTGTGACCTGAGACTTTACTGAATTCATTTATCAAATCTAGAAGCCTTTTGGAGGAGCCCTTAGGATTTTCTAGTTATACGATCATATCATCTGCAAACAGTGGTAGTTTGGCTTTCTCTTTTCCAATTTGGATGCCCTTTATTTCTTTCTCTTGTCTAATTTCTCTGGCTAGGACTTCCAGAACTATGTTGAATAGGAGTGGTGAAACTGGGCATCCTTCTCTTGTTCCTGTTTTCAGGGGGAATGCTTTCAACTTTTCCACATTCAGTATGATGTTGGCTGTGGGTTTGTCATATATGGCTTTTATTATTTTGAGATAAGTCTCTTCTATGCCTGGTTGAGAGTTTTTATCATAGAGGGATGCTGGATTCCGTTGAATGCTTTTTCTACATCTATTGAGGTGATTATATGGTTTTTGTTCTTAATTATGTTATTTGATGTATCACATCTATTGACTTGTGTACATATGTTAAGCCATCCGTGAATCCCTGGGATGAAACCCACTTGATCATGGTGTATCATCCTTTTGATAGGCTGTTGGATTCGATTTGTTGGTGTGTGTTGCTAATATTTTGTTGAGGACATCTGCATCTATATTCATCGTGGATATTGGTCTGTAGTTGTTTTATGTTATGTCCTTTCCTGGTTGTGATATCAGGATGATACTGGCTTCATTGAATGATTTAGGGAGGATTCTCTCTCAATCTTTTGGAATAGTTTGAATAGGATAGGTATCAATTCTTCTTTGAACACCTGGTAGAATTCAGCTGTGAATCCATCTGGTCCTGGGTTTTTTGTTGGCAATTTTTTTTTATTACTGATTCATTCTTGCTGTTTGTTATCTGTCTGTTGGGATTTCTACTGAATCCTGATTTAATCTAGGAGGGTTGTAAGTTTCCAGGAATTTATTCATTTCCACTAGGTTTTCTAGTTTGTGTGCCTAAAGGTATTTGCAGTAGTCTTGAATGATCTTTTGTATTTCTGTGGTGTCAGTTGTAATGCCTATAGTTTCATTTTCATTTTTAATTGAGCTTATTTGGATCTCCTCTCTTCTTTTCTTCATTAATATCACTAATGGTCTATCAATTTTTTTATCTTTTCAAAGAACTAGCTTTTGTTTCATTGATATTTTGTTGTTTTTTGTTGTTGTTCTGTGCCAATCTTTGCTATTTCTTTTATTCTGCCAGCTTTGGGTTTAGTTTGTTCTTGTTTCTCTAGTTCCCTGAGGTGTGATATTATGTGTTGATTTGTGCTTTTTCAGACTTCTCAATGTAGGCATTTAGCACTACAAAATTTCCTCTTAGCAATGCTTTTGCTGTATCCCAGAGGTTTCAATAAACTGTGTCATTATTATCATTCAATTCAAAGAATTTTTAAGTTCCCTCTGGATTTATTTGTTAACTCAGAAATCTTTTGGGGCAGATTATTCAATTTCCATGTATTTGTATGGTTTTGAGTTTGGAATTGATTTCTGGTTTTATTCCACTGTGGTCTGAAAAGATAATTGATATGATTTTGATTTTTTTAAGTTTATTAAGATTTGTTTTGTGGCCTATCATAGGGTCTATCTTGGAGACTATTCCATGTGCTAATGAAAAAAAAAAATGTATATTCTGTGGTTCTTGCTTGCTTATTGCCAAGGTAAGCATCTAGTACTTTCCCAAAACTCTCTTATTGCCCCTCCATCCTTCAGGAGGAAACACCACCCTCCTGGATTATTTCTTGACGTGTAACCTGGGGCTCTGGAGCTGGCCCTGTAAATGATGGGGGATCAAAACCAGGTCCCATTGCTACCAGGGGGAGCTGAAGTGGTAAGACCACATGCTTAAGTATAAAGTTCTGTAAATATCTGTTAAGTCCATTTGTTCTGGAATCTGGTTTAAGTCCATTATTTCTTTCTGCCTTGATGATCTCTCTAGTGCTGTCAGTGGTATGTTAAAATCTCCCACTATTATTGTGTTGCTGTCTATCTCATTTATTTGGTCTAGTAGTAATTGTTTTGGAAATCTGGAGCTCTGTTGGGTGCCTATAAATTTAGGATTATAATATCTTCTTGCTGCATTGATCCTTTTATCACTATATAATAACCTCACTTTTGGTTTCCATTTGTATGGAATATCTTTTTCCACCCCTTTACCTTGAGTTTATATGAATCCTTCCATGTTACCCGAGTCTCTTGAAGACCACAAATATTTGATTTGTGATTGTTTTATATCCTTTCTGCCATTCTACATCTTTCAAGTGGAGCATTTAGGCCTTTTACATTTAATGCTAATATTGAGATGTGACATACTGTTCTTTCATCATGTTAATTGTTACCCAGATAGTTTGTTGTTGTTGTTGCTATGTTATTGTTTTATAGGCCCTGTGAGTTTCAGGCTTTCAAGAGGTCCTATTTTGGTGCATATCAAGTTTTTGTTTCAAGATGTAAAACTCCTTTTAACAGGTCTTGTAGTACATATTTAGTAGTGACAAATTCCCTCAGCATCTATTTGTATGAAAATGACTTTATTTCCCCTTTATTTAATGAAACTTAGTTTTGCTGCTGGATACAAAGTTCTTGGCTGGCAGTTATTCTGTTTAAGGAGGCTGAAGATAGGACCACAATCCCTTCTGGCTTGTAAGATTTCCGCTGAGAAGTATACTGTCAGTCTGATCGGTTTTCTTTATAGATTACCTGATGCTTGTTTCTTTCTGCTTTTAGAATTATTTCCTTCACATTGACGTTAGATAGCCTTGTGACTATATCACGTGGTGAAGATCTTTTTGCAATGAATTTCCCATGAGTTATTTGAGCTTCCTAGATTTGGATATCTAGATCTCAAGCCAGGCACGGGAAGCTTTTCTCAATTCTTTCCTCATATAACTTTTCCAGATTTATTGTTTTCTATTCTCTTTCAGGAACACCAGGGATTCATAGGGTTTTCTGTCAGGCTTCTGAGCCCAAGCCTGCACATATACATCCAGATGGTCTGAGGCAACCAAAAAGTACAAAAGAAGTGAAAGAGTCAGCTCCTTTCTTAATTGATTGACAAAGTTTGTAACATTCCATTACGATTTGTTCCTGCCCTGTCCCAGCTGATTGATCAATCAACCTCGTGACATTCTTCTTCTGGAAAATGAGTCTTATGATCTCCCCACCACACACCTTGTGACGCCCACTCCGTCCACAAGAGAGAAACTCCCTTTAACTGTAACTTTCCACTGCTTACCCCAGTCCTATAAAACTGTCCCATCCCTAACTCCCTTCACTGACTCCTTTCTTGGACTCAGCCCACTTGCACCCAAATGAATAATCAGCCTTGTTGTTCACACAAAGCCTGTTGGTGGTCTCTTCACATGGACGTGCGTGATATTTTCCATTTTACATAATCCCATTTTTCTTGGAGACTTTGCTCATTTCTTTTGATTCATTTTTCTTCATTTTCATCTGACTGGGTTAATTCAAAAGCTTGTTTTCCACTTCCGAAATTCTTTCTTCTACTTGTTCTATTGTTAATACTTTCCACTGCATTTTATAAATCCCTAAGTGTGTCTTCCATTTCAAGAAATTCTGATTGATTTTTTCTTTATGATAACTATCTCTCTAGAAAATTTTTCATTCATATCCTGAACTGCTTTTTAATTTCATTATGATGGTTTTAACTTTTCTCTCATATTTCATTGAGTAGCTTGATAACCAACCTTCTGAATTCTTTATCTAGTATTTCAAAGTTTTCATCTTGGTTCGCATACATTGTGATCTTTTGGAGGTGTTATAGAACGCTTTTTTGTCATATTATGAAAGTTACTTTTCTGACTCCTTCTCAATTGAGTAGACTATTTCTTCTAATTATTCTTGAATTTATGTTTGATTTGACTGTTTTTTTAAATTTCTTTTTTCACCTAATCACGTAATTTTAATGCTGATGGTTTATTACAGCCTAATTCTGTTCTTTCAACGGTAAAGACTCTGTTAGAGTTCCTTGGCTACAGACAGTCTTTTTATAAATGGTTTTCTCATATGCTGCTTATAGTAGCAATGTGCTCAGTGTGTGAGCAAGTTTACTGTTGCCTATGACGTTGGAATGTTAGTAGTCTCTTGGTGCTTATTTAATTCCCCCATGGCATGCACTCCTTTATTTATTAATTTTTCCCCAGCATTTTATTTAGTGGTTTTATTGTCCAGGCTTCAGGAAAGTAGGGGAGATGTCCCTGAGTAGGAACCAACTGGAGCTAAAGCAGGTGGATAAATGCAATACCCAGTGATGAACAGAGGTCACAGCCTTGACAAAAGTGACTGGAGGAGCTCTCCGTGAGTCACACTGAGGTTGTGTCAGGAGAAAGGGTGGAAGCCACCTAAGTTCCCCTAACAGTTCGATAGGAAAGCTATCCACCCCTCAGACACACTCCTGCCTCAGCTCTCTGGCTATTCAGATTAGACAAGCACCTCTTTTCATCTGTAGGAATGTGGATGTTCCAAGTAGTGGGGAATTGTGACTCTGTCTCTCTTGCAATCCTGAACCTAGAGAGTGTTCCTCCAATGGGGATGCAGTACCCCGACATGTTCCAGAAAGACTATAGTTGCATTGCACCTACGCAGAGTTCCTGTGATAGAAGCCCCAACTGTGTCTGCTGTGGTGGGTAAGTGGGGAAAGATGTCCCCTACTCTAAGACCCTTCATGTGCACTAGGGATATCAGACTGTTGAGTTAGAGCTGCAGACTTGCCCTGCTGAGCCAAGCACTGCAACTGTACCTCTGCTGAAAGAAACTTCCCACCAGTGCAAAGATCTGGTGCTCACATTCTACTGTCCAGATTCCTTTGTCCCACAGGGTGTTCTTTTGATGTGGTACACTGCCCCTTCCCCTAGGAGTGGGAGTCCGTGGGATCCAGACTACTGTCAGTGTCATTGCTCCTCTGGCTCTAGCTGCCCAGCAAAGTTACTACATTCAAGGCTGGTGCTGGCGAATGTCTCCAACGGATCCAGTGAAGTGACCTTTCCTCAAGTCTCCCAGGAGTGAGTAGCAGCATCACTTCTAATGAGGGTGGCAATGGAGTGACATAGACTCTCTGAGATACTTATTAATAGATAAACTTAGTTTGTTGGCTTTCTTGTATGCTGGTTGTAGTAGTAATGAATTGGTCATGTGGAAAGACTCAGGACCTTCTGGTTAGCCAGAGTGATGCAGACAGTGGTGATAGCTGAGGTCTCACAGCCGTTTTCTCCTTCCTGGAAGCAGTGTTATTCTACCAGGAGATGCTATAATGGACTGTGTTGGTTGGCCTCCAGCCAGAAGGTAGTGCTTGCAAAACAGCACCACCTGAGGTGGTAGCAGTGAGATTTTTGCTTGCCTTATGTCACCCAGGAGGGTAATGGTTTTTCAGGCAATGGGTGGGGCCATAAATCTCCCAAAAGTTTTTGTCTTTTGTGTTAAGCTACAAGGGTGGGTGTCAAGGCAAAGTCAAATGGGGGCTGGTTCAAGCAGGTTTGTGCTCTGACTCTCAGCACGCAGGGCAGCAGCCCCTGTGGGTGTCAGTGGATGGGGGTGATTCTCAGGTCACTGGGTTGATGGTCCAGAGGGAAGTGCTGCTGGCTGTGCTGCACAGAAGACTTCACATGGGGAGTGGGGTGTAGCAGTCAGGAATAAGCTCTACACAGATTCCATGCACTTGGTGAGGCATACCCTGTTCCTGCAGTGTTCTACTAGTGGCAGCAAGCTAAGTTCCTGGCAGCCTGCACTCAGAACTCTCAACTGACCCAGGTCATAAGCTTTCCATCAGAGATAGCAACCTTGGCTTTCAGTGAGGCCACACCCCTCCCCATTCACCTGCAAAGCTGGAAGCTGGCTTCTGCATCTGCATTCTTGGATGCAGCGCTCCCCCAACCCACCTTCCCACCTCTCTCTTCTCCCCACCCTCACCGCAACAGCCGCCCCAACTACCCAGCCCTGGCCAAGGGAGTTCATTCCCACCTGAGGTTATATCGTGAAACCCAGTTGGGGGCTTTTTTCAACCTGTGATCACTGCTTGAATTATTTTTTGGCTGACCTCCACAGGGTTCCCTGTGAGGAACAATAAAGAATGGTTTCCCTTAGTCTTCACTGTTGATTGGGAGCACACACAAGGGTCTTCCCAACACTGCTCCTACTTTTATGTTCCATGACCCTCCCAAGCTGGTGCCTGTTCTGGGTAGAGTTAAGGCCTTCCCCTGTGGTCAGGACTTTCAAACTCACAGTTGGGGTGTGTATCCTGGAGGCAGTCTCTCCCCGTCTCTCATGCAGGACTCATAGCCCTTCATCTAACTCATGGTGTAGGCTGTAGCCTGATACTTCCTACAAAGGGTCTGTGGATTTCTTCAGTTTTCCTGTTCAATTCCTGTGTCGCTTCTGGAGAAAAAGCTCACAGCCTGAATCTCCACACACTATTTTGTCCTTCCAAGTGGGGGAGAAATGCTAGAAATGCCTCTAATCCACCATCTTGCAAAAAAGAAAGAAAAAATCTAAAATATAATTTAATAAATTAATATGCATACATTTTAAGTGTAGTTCAATGAGTTTTGACAAATATATGCACCCATTTGTATACATGCATATGCCTACCTTTACAAATGAGATATTAATTTGATTATATTTCTACCACCCAGAAAGCTCCCTTCTCCATTTGTAATCAATGCCTCACGTCCCCATCCCCAGAAAACAACTGATCAGACTTCTATTACTCTAAATTCATTTTTCCTATTCTAGAACTTTGTTTTATATATTATCATCATATATTAAGTACTATTTTGCAGTTGGCTTCTTTTGCTCAGTATGTGTTTGAGGTGTGTCCATGTTGTATTCATCAGTAGTTCATTCCTTTTTTTTTTTTTTTTTTGCTTTGAGTAGTATTCCATCATATGAATATGCCACAATTTGTTTATTCATTCATCTATATTTGGCTTGTTTCTGGTTTTCGGATTTACAAATAAACAATTCTAAACATTTCTCTGTTTGTCTTTATGTGACGTGTTTTCACACATTTACGCACATACAGAAGAGTGGAACTACTAGGTCATATATAGAGAGCGTATATTTAAATATCCACTCACATGTAGAGAGTGTATATTTAAACTAAACATGGCCAATTTTTTTCTAAAGTGGTTGTACTGTTTTATACTCCCACCAGCAATGTGTGAGAGTGCCAATTATTTCACATTCACTCCAACACGATACTAAATCTTTTTAGTATTAGCCATAACAGATGGTCTCAAATCATACTTCATGTTGGCTTTAATTTATATCTCCTAATGACTAATAGTATTTTCATATACTTGTTAACCATTAGTATCTTCTTTTTTGAAAAGTCTGTTCTAATTTGTTGGTTTTTTTAATTTTTTAAATTAAATTATTGAGTTATAGGAATTCATTTTACATTTTGGATATTTATTCAGACTTATGTACTACAAATATTTACCTCTAGTCTGTGGCTTACCCTTTTATTTTCTTAATGATATCTTTTGAAAAGTTTTAAATTTAGGCAAAGTTCAATTTACCTTGTTTTATTATTTTATGGCTAGTGTTTTTTATATCCTGTCTGAAAAGATCTTTGCTAATGCAAAATTGCAAGGTTTCTTCCCATGTTTTGTTTCTAGAAGTTTCATCTTTTTTGACTTTTATATTTGGGCCTATGATCAGTTTCAAATTTTATATATATATATATATATATATATATATGATATGATTGAGATATGCTGGAGGTTTACTTTTTGTGGATGAATAATCTGTTCTTCCAGTACTATTTGTTGAAGAGTATTTTTACAAAAAACATGCTAGAATTTTGACTGGGATTATGATGCATCTATAGATCTATTCAGGGAAAAGTGACATCTTAAAAATACTAACTCTTGCAATCCATAAATATATGATATAGCTCTCCATTTATTTAAAAAATTTTCCAATTTCCCTCAGCAACATTTTGTATTTTTCAGTGTAGAAATCTGAATATCTTTTGGTAAGTTTATTTCTCTGAGAATTTTGTTTATCAATGCTAGATTTTCAGACGGTTTCTAGAAGGATTTTTGTTTCTTTTTATGTTCTTTGTCTTTCAGGTTCCTTAGAACTGCAAATAAAGTCAATTTTACTTCTTCCTTTCAATTTGTATGTCTATTCTCTCACTTTCTTGCTTTATTAGACTGGCTAGGAGTTCTACTATGATGTTGAATAAAAGTGGTAAAAGCAGACATCCTTGCCAGGAAAATCCTGGTCTTAAGGAAAAACGCGCACTATTTCACAATTAATATGTGTTGCTATAAGAATTTTTATAGATTTTCTCTATAACATTTCCTTAGATATAGAAGAAGTTTCCTTCTATTCCTAGTTTTGGGAGTCTTTATCATGTATGTTTATTGAATTTTGTCAAATTCTTCTGCATCTATTGATATGATCAAATTTTTTTCTCCTTTATCTGCTAGTGTAGTGAATCATTGCATCAATAGTTTTCAAATTTTCAAGCAATCTTGTGTTCCTTGGATAAACTTCACTTGATCATAGTGTATTGACATTTTTATATAATTCTAGATTTTGTTTGCTAATGTATTGTTGAGGACTTTGTGTCTGTGGTCAGGAGGGATATTGATCTGTAATCGTCTTTTTCATACTTTTTGTGAGGCTTGTTGTCAGGGTTGTGTCAGTTTCATAAAACGAGTTTAGTTGGTTTCCTCTGTGTTTTCTGAAAGATACTGTGCCAGTTGGTAATATCTCCTTGAATGTTTTAGAGCATCATCAGAGAAGTCATTTACAACTGAAGTATTTTCATAAAGCTTATTTATTGAAAATTAAGTTTCTTTAAGCAATATGGAGTTCTTCCCATTTTTATATTTCTTCCTGAGGCACTTTTAGTAAATTGTATTTTTCAATACAATCAAACATCCCTTCATGATAAAAATCCTCAACAGATGAGGCATGGAAAGAACATATTTCAAAATAATAAACACCATCTATGACAAACCCACAGCCAATAGCATACTGAGTGGTCAAAAGCTGGAACCATTCCCCTTGAGGACTGGAACAAGACAAGGATGCCCAATCTCATCATTCCTACTAAAAGTCCTAGCCAAAGCAATTAGGCAAGAGAGAGAAATAAAAAGCAACCAAAATTGGAAAAGAGGAAGTCAAACTCTTCCCTGGCAATATGACTGTATATCTTGAAAACCCTAAAGACTCCACCAAAAGGCTTCCAGTACTGATAAATGGCTTACGTAAAGCTTCAAGATACAAAACAAATGCACAAAAACAAGTAGCATTTCTATAAACCAATAATGTCCTTGCTGAGAGTCAAATCAACAATGCAATCCCATTTACAACAGCCACACTGAAAATGAAATATTTAGAAATACAGCTAACCAAGGAGGTGAAAGATTTCTACAAGGAGAATTACAAAATAGTGTTAAAGAAATCAAAGACTACACAAATAAATGGAAAAACATTCCATGCTAAAATGAGCATACTGCCCAAAGAACTTTGCAGATTCAATGCTATCCTTATTGAACTACCAATGTCATTTTTCATGGAATTAGAAAGAGCTACTCTAAAATTCATATGGAACCAAAAAATATCCCCAAGAGTCAAAGCAATCTTAAACAAAAAGAACAAAGCTAGAGGCATCACACCTGACTTCAAACTATATTACAAGGCCATAGCAACCAAAACAGTATGTATACAAAAACAGACACATAGGCCAAAGGAACAGAATAGAACACCCAGAAATAAAGCTGTACACCTCCAACCATCTAATCGTCAACACACTGGACAAAAATAAGCAATGGGAAAAAAGAATTTCTGTTCAATAAATGGTGCTGGGATAACTGGCTAACTATATGCAGAGGAATGAAACTGGGCTCCAACCATATACAAAAAATAACTCAAGATGGATTAAAGACCTAGATGTAAAACGTAAAACTATAAAAAGCCTAGAAGTAAATCTAGGAAATGCATGTCTCAATATTGACCTTGGCAAGGAATTTATAACTAAGTCTTCAAAAGCAATTGCAACAAAAACAAAAAATTGATTAGTAACACCTAATTAAACTAAAGAGCTTCTGCACAGCAAGAGTGCTATCAACAGAGTAAACAGACAGCCTACATAATGGTAGAAAATACTTGCAAACTGCATCCAACAAAGGTCTAATAACCAGAATCTATAAGGAACTTAAATCAAAAAGTAAAAACCAAATATCCCCACTAAAAGTGGGCAAAGGACAGGGACAGACACTTCTCAAAAGAAGACATACAAGTGGCCAACAAACATATGAAAAAAGGCTCCACATCACTAATCATCAGAGAAATGCAAATCAAAACCACAATGAGATACCATCTTACACCAGTCAGAATGGTTTTTGCAAAAAAGTCAAAAAATAACAGATGTTGGCAAAGCTGAGGAGAAAAGGAGACACTTATACACTGTTGATGGGAATGAAAATTATTTCAGCCGCTGTGGAGAGCAGTTTGGAAACTCCTCAAAGAACTAAGAATTGAACTACCATTCAACCCAGCAATCCCATTACTGGATATATTCTCCCCCTCCAAAAAAAAATCATTCTACCAAAAAGACACATGCACTCATGTGTTCATCGCAGCCCTATTCACAATAGCAAAAATATGGACTCAACCCCGGTGCCCATTGACAGTGGACTAGATAAGGAAAATTTGGTACCTATATGTCACGAAATACTACGCAGCCATAAAAAAAGGATGAAATAATGCCCTTTGCAGCAACATGGGTGGAACTGGAAGCCACTGTCCTAAGCAAACTAACACAGAAACAGAAAACCAAATACCACATGTTCTCACTTATAAGTGGGAGCTAAACATGGAATACATAATGATATAAAGATAGCAACAATAGATGAGGAAGAGAAAAACTACCTACTGTGTGGTATTTGGAAAAAATGCCTACTATGTGGGTGATCAGTTCACTCATACCCCAAACTTCAGTATCACACAATTTACCTTTGTTACAAATATACATATGTATACCCTGATTCTAAAATAAAAGTTGAAGAAAAGGAATGAAAATAACAATACAGCAATAAAAATACAAACAAAAAATACAGTAGAACAATGTTTTACATAGTATTCACATTGTATGAGGTATTATAAGTAATCTTGAGATTAAAGTATATAGGAGGATGTGCATAGGTTCTTTGCAAATACTACACCATTTTATATAAGGGACTTGAGTAACCGTGGATTTTGTTATCCCCAAGCATCCTAGAACCAACCCCCATGGACACCAAGAGATGAGTATATGCCTTTAATGGCAATTTGAAAACTTTGAAATTTGTCATCATTATATAAGTCTTTGTTCATAATTAAGTTCTAAGTTTACAGGGTTGATTTGGTCCCAGTTTAGTCTGTTTTTAAATATAAGATTCTATTTGTAAACATAAGATCCTAAGTGAAAGAGTAACAGGTAAAATTGGAGCCTTTTTCTGGAAAGCTTTTTTGATATAGTTCAATGAAATCGAGAAAATGAATGACTCTAATCGCTGGATTGCAAATTATTTTGTAAAACCAGTGATTTCCAGTTCCTTGTTTTAACAAAATTGAAGAAGGACCTAATCAATTCCGATGGGAGCACAAGAAGACCCATCCTAAAAATGTCAAGTCTTCTTCACTGGCCACTTCCTGTCCTTCCTTATTCAATGGGCCGATGTATGAACTGACAAAGGCATTAGGGATGGTGGCCATGCATGAGATCAGCACTATGATCTGACCTAGCTACCATCAATGCTAACTGCCCAACCTGCCAACTTACAGGCCAGGTCAATGCTAAGACCCTGAAATGTCACTATATCTGGCAGGAACATCCAGATACCTTGCCGTAGATTTATTACATTGAAACTTCCCATCATGTAGGATACAGTGTTTCATCCTTATAGGATTACATACATTTTCTTGGCAAAGATTGCCCTCTCTGCCTGCAGCACTTCTTCCAGCACCACTATTTCTGGACTTTCAGTAGTAAAGAAGCTGAGATTTTTTTTCCCACTCTTACCCATGACAGGTTGAGGGCTGTTCCCAGGGACATTTACTGTTTAGCATTTCTGGTTTGCTTTGCTCAGAGGACCAAGAATAGTTTTGCAAACAGAGAAAGTCCTCTGGATAAGAGTGGCAGTTATTTGAAATAGGAAGTCATTAATAAACCTAGAAATGGTGAATGCCTAAGAGATGTGGGCAAGACACTAATAGTGTCTACTAGAAATAAGTTTCAGTTTTCTAACACATTATTTTTGTGGTAATGTGGATTATAAGAATTTGTAAGAATTGTTTTTAGAAAATGGAATGAAAAAAATTAGAGCCATTCATGGTATTGCAAAAGAGGTATAATCAAACACTTTAAAACTTATAATTTCTTGAAACTGTTCTATATCTGGGATAACCCAAATACCAACAAATAAAACTGAAATTAAAGAGTTGGATTTTCAGGTTAATTCATGCTGTTATAAATGGCAGTATCTTCTTTCAAAGGCTGAAAAATACTCCATTGAACACATATACTACAATTTCTTTTTCACTTAAAGCATACTGAATATTTACTATTTTATTACACTAACAGCTTATTTTTTATTTAATATTGGTTTTTTTGTTTGCTTTTTACGTGCTTTGTTGTTTTATCCTCTTTATTTTTGTTTTTCCTTTTTTCTGTTTGGAAGGAATTAGAAATCTGAATACTATCTTCAATTATAAAATGGAGATTTGGGTGATAAACTATTTTATCTCTAAGATCTTTTACAGATGTTATATTTTATAATTTTACAAATAGTGAAAAATGCATAGTATTAAAAATTATGAATAAACAAAAAGGCAATCAGTAGCCACATAATTAGAAGAGTTGTATTGTGACATGCTCAAGTTAGTTTAAAACTATTAACAAAATATTCAGGAAAACACTATATTATAACATGATAGCCTAAAAGTATTCTCCCAAAACTTGTATTTATTTATTTATTTTAAATTACTGTGAGAAAAATGAGGAATAAAAGGAGTATCCGTTTAGGCCAGGCACGGTGGCTCACGCCTGTAATCCCAGCACTTTGGGAGGCCCAGGCGGGCAGATCACGAGGTCAGGAAAAGGAGACCATCCTGGCTCACATGGTGAAACTCAGTCTCTACTGAAAGCACAAAAACTTAGCTGGGCGTGGTGGCGGGCGCCTGTAGTCCCAGCTACTCTGGAGGCTGAGGCAGGAGAATGGCGTGAACCTGAGAGGCGGAGCTTTCAGTAGCCAAGATCGCGCCACCGCACCCCAGCCTGGGCGACACAGCGAGACTCCATCCCCCGCCCCCCAAAAGAAACAAGAGTATCTGTTTAAAAACAAGCCCAGTTACTATTAGTAAAGAAGCAAGGGCAGTGATGAAAAGTGAAATGTTTCTTCTTATAAATTAATTTATCCATAATGGAAACTGAGATAAAAGAGAATGATGAGCACCTCATTTTGTCTTCAGTTCTTAGCTCCAAAGACATTATTTCCAGCATTCAGCATTTGTTTTTCAGCTAATACAGGGAGCTGACTCCATTCTGCTCTTACCAATAAATCATTAAATGGAAAAGCTATTGTCAGAATGAGAGAAAACTGCAAGTGTAGTGATACAGTACAGCCAATGGTATTAGGAGATGTAAGTTCTAGTTCTGGTTGTACCATATAATAATCTTAGTCCTCCTGGGCCTCTTTTCATTATTAATTCAACAGAGATAATAATACCACTTACGGCACAGTGTTCTTTTAAGTCAAAAGAGACAATATATGTGAAAAGACCTTGAAAGCTGTAATATGAGTTAGTTGCTGCAATTGTTCATAAGCCTGTGAGTCAGGATTCTCTTGTTTAATCCTAGAGGCTATGCAGTCAGTAGGAGAAAAATGAAAATTGCAGAATGGCTTTGGTTTGGTTAGTAATGATTTTCCCATTACTAACCAAAATATACAGCAAAGGAATAGTACAATAAGAAAAGAATTTTTCAGTCTTCAGAGTCAAGAAGTCAAGATAAGGTTACTAGACATTGCAGTTTTTCTAGTGTTTTGGTGTGTAAATGCTCCTCAACTTACAATTAAGTTACTTCCCAAGAAACTCATCATAGATTAAAAATATTTTAAGTAGAAAATGCATCTAATACGCCTAACCTAATGAGCATCATAACTTAGCCTAATCTACCTTAAACATGCTCAGAATACTTACATTAGCCTGTAGTTGAGCAACAGCATCTAACGCAAAGCCTATTTCCCAATAAAGTGTTAAATATCTCATGTAACTTATTGAATACTGTAATGAAAGTGAAAAACAGAATGCTTGTAGAGGTACCATTCTAAAGTTGAAACCATTATAAGTCATGGGCAATCTATAATTATTAACAACACCCCATTTTGTTTGCTAAAGGTGTCCCGCTTATCCAGTAAATTACATAACCGCCATAGGGTGCTAATAGGTGCTAATAATGTGCTGTCTCAGCAGCGGGTTCATGTAGCAACAGTGTGAAACTCTCCAATGTTCTAGGTATATAAGGTGCAACCAAATTTTACTCCCAACTCCCTTCTGGAGAGAGTGATGAAACCAGCTAAAAGAACAAGCCGATTATTGGACTCATCGATATGTATTCTAAAAAGCATGAATACTGTGGTTGAAGTTTCTAACTGTCCACCAAAATCCATTTTCCTCTTCTGCCATAGAATAGTTGTATATATGACAGGGCTGCCAACCAGGGGATATATTTCTTTGCATCCCTTATGCCAGGTGTTGTCATTTGCCTAAGTTTCTACTAATGAAATGTTAGTAGGGGTGATGTGTATCTCTTCTAGGCCTGCCTGAAAAACATGTACATGCCTCATGGTCTTCCCCTTCCCACAGGTATAATCCATGACACCTCAGCTTTCATGGTACTGATGACCATCACATGACAGAAAGAAGCATCTGTGTAGAGCAGAGCTGACTGTTGCTCTAGGTCACTCACCTCAGACAGTCCATTAAGAGAGAAACTAGTGTTTAAGTCATTATGTTTTTAGGCCTTTTTGTTACAATAGTCCCACTTCACCTGCGCTAACATAGATAGCTCTGAATACATCCTTGGAAATAAAGTGCAAGGGCAAAGACAGACGAAGGAGGAAACTAGGAATATGAGGCTTTTGAAGAGACTTGCCTGTTGAGGAAATAAGGGACAAATGTGACCTAGGGAGCCAGCTGACTGGCCTGAGTGAATTCCTCACTGTCTCCATCCATTTGCTGTGTCCAGAGTGAGGAGAAACTGGCTTCTCCCTCACACTGGCGCACGGTCAGGAAATGACAGTTGTGCCTAAGAGCTCACTTTTACTTGCAAACAGAGTTCTCAAAATAATTCAAAAGAAATGTCCTAGATTTCCAACTGATCATTCACACACACACACACACCCCCCACCACTAACACCACCACCACCACCACCACCACCAAAAACAACAACAACAATTCAACTCCATCTTTCACAGCTTTCTGTTGTCCACTGCCAAAGGGACTGACCTTACATAGCCTGGAGTTCACTGACTCACATGGATAGAGGGATCACACTAAATCCTGGTTGACATAAGCACATACATAAAATCCACAAGCAATTTAAGGGAACACACTGGGAGGAGGTATAATAAACTGAACAAACAGAACTGGTGTTCTGATGATGCTGAGCTACTGAAAAATGCACAAGGGAATTGCAATATAAATATCATAAGAATGGCTAAATAGTTACAATTAGTAAACATAATGATTTTTCAAAATAAAAAATATGGTTTCTGTATTTAAGATTCAATCACGCAATTTAAAAAGAGAATAATCAGCCAGGCGCAGTGGCTCACGCCTATAATCCCAGCACTTTGAGAGGCCAAGGCGGGTAGATCACGAGGTCAGAAGATCAAGACCATCCTGGCTAACACAGTGAAGCCCCCTTTCTACTAAAAATAAAAAATAAAATAAATTAGCCAGGCATGGTGACGGGTGCCTGTAGTCCCAGCTACTCGGGAGGCTGAGGCAGGAGAATGGCATGAACCAGGGAGGCAGAGCTTGCAATGAGCCGAGATCGCGCCACTGCACTCCAGCCTAAGAGACAGCACGAGACTCTGTCTCAAAAAAAGAGAAAAAGAATAATTACTCCTAAACATTAAATTAGTGTGCATAAAATTCAAGCAGAATACATATGCCATAACTCAAAGGGGAAAACAAATTTTTAAAATGAACGAAATATTAAGCCTGGAAGAAAGGAGATTTATTGTATAAATCATCAAGTAATAGAAAGACAAAACAGTAACACAAACAATGTGGAATTAAAAGTAAGTATAAACTAGATATACAAAGAACATAATTAAGGGTAGCTATAAACCAGGAGCTATGGAACAAAAAACCATGAATAGGCTGAATACTGCTATCATAATTCAATGACCCTCAGACTGAGTTAGAATCAAAGTTCAAGTCAGAGAACAGGAAGATAAATAGAGGAAGTCCTACATAATATACTGTATATTTTTAATAGAAATCATCAGTGGAAAAAAACAAGAGGCTTTTGTTGAAAAAAAAAAAAAAGGCTGTCAAAAAGAAAAATATCTAAAGCAAAATGCTTTTTTAAGTATACAAATAAAGACATTGATAAAAAATAAATGACAACAACAGGAAAACAGAACTGTGGCATTGTCAATACAATGTAAAACAGAATTCAGGTACAAACAATTAACTTATGTAAAGGATTTTTAGTAACAATAAAACATAAATTCCCAAAATTGATATAAAGATACAAACACATATATACCTAATAACAAAGAAATAAAATCAGACTAAATATTTGACAAAATTGACAAACTTGTGAAATATTGCTGGAGTAATGAGAATAAAAGCAATGATCATGGTTTTCTAACAGCAAAAGTTTGCAAACACGGTTTTGCTTTCCTTTGCTTATGAGACGATTTAATTCAATTTAGCTATTTATTATGCACAGACTACATGCAAGACATTGGTCTAGGAATGATGTTCAGGTAGTTAAACATTGATGTAAATTATGAGAACATTGCTCCTGTTTAACTTTCACAAACAAAAAAAAATCTATAAATTGAATTTGATGTGATATACTTACAATAGTAATGAGTTCAAAAATTATATCAATTGACTTATTAATTAGAAGAAATAGTGAAGCATTTAAAAGCTGAAAGAATATCCAATTGCTTCTCATAACTTCCTTTTTACTTGGCTAATAGAGATCAATGCAATAGAAAATGTTGGAACCATTTGTATAGTTAATAAAAGGAATTCCTGCATTTAGTATAGGATAACTCATTTTATTGTGCTTCACTTTACTATATACTTATCAGATATCAAAATTTGTACAAAATGAAAATTTGCAGCAACTTGTGTCAAGTCTATTGAAGTCATTTTCTTTTTTTAGTCTTTAATTTTTCACTTTTTCTTTTTCTCTTTTATTTCTTTTAAAATAAAATAAAATAGGATGCATGTGCAAAACGTGCAGGTTTGTTACATAGGTATATGTGTGCCATGGTGGTTTGCTGCACCTATTAACCCATCATCTAAGTTCCCTCCCGTCACTCCCAGCCCCCAACAGGCCCTGGTGTGTGTTGTTCCCCTCTCTGTGTCCATGTGTTCTCAATGTTCAACTCCCACTTATGAGTGAGAACATGCGGTATTCGGTTTTCTGTTCCTGTGTTAGTTTGCTAAGGATGATGGCTTCCAACTTTATCCATGTCCCTACAAAGGACATGATCTCATTCCTTTTTATGGCTATATAGTATTCCATGGTATATATGTACCAAGTTCTCTTTATCCAGTCTATCATTGATGTGCATTTGGGTTGGTTCCATGATTTTCCTATTGTGAACAGTGTTGCAATAAACATACGTGTGCATGTGTCTTTATAGTAGAAGGATTAATATTCCTTTGGGTATATACCCAGTAATGGGATTGCTGTGTCAAATGATATTTCTCGTTCTAGATCCTTGAGAAATCGCCATACTGTCTTCTACAATGGTTGAACTAATTTACATTCCCACCAACTGTGTAAAAGAGTTTCTATTTCTCCACAGCCTTGCCAGCATCTATTGTTTCCTAACTTTTTAATAATCGCCATTCTGACTGGCATGAGACGGTATCTCATTGTGGTTTTGATTTGCATTTTTCTAACGATTAGTGATGTTGAGCTTTTTTTCATATGCTTATTGGCCACGTAAATGTCTTCTTTTGTGAAGCGTCTATTCATATACTCAGCCCACTTTCCGATGGGGTTGTTTGTCTTTTTCTCTTAAAAAAGTTTCCTGCAAATTCTGGATATTAGATGCTTGTCAGAAGGGTAGATGTAAAAATTTTCTCCTGTTCTGTAGGTTGCCTGTTCCCTCTGATGAGAGTTTCTTTTGCTGTACAGAAGCTCTTTAGTTTAATTAGATCTCATTTGTCAATTTTGGCTTTTGTTGCAATTGCTTTTGGCATTTTCATTATGAAGTCTTTTCCATGCCTATGTCCTGAATGGTATTGCTTTGGTTTTCTTCTAGGGTTTTTATGGTTTGGGGTTTTACATTTATGTCTTTAATTCATCTTGAGTTTATTTTTGTATAAGGTGTAAGGAAGGGGCCCAGTTTCAGTTTTCTGCATATGGTTAGCCAGTTTTCCCAGCACTATTTACTGAATAGGAGATCCTTTCTCCATTGCTTGCTTTTGTCAGGTTTGTTGATGATCAGATGGTTGTAGATGTGTGGTGTTATTTCTGAGGTCTCTGTTCTGCTCCATTGGTCTTGATGTCTGTTTTGGTACCAGTACCATGCTGTTTTGGTTACTGTAGCCTTGTCGTACAGTTCGAAGGCAGGTAATGTGATGCCTCCAGCATTGTTCTTTTTTCTTAGGATTGTCTTGGCTATACAAAGTCTTCTTTGGTTCCACATGAAATTTAAAATAGTTTTTTCTAATTCTGTGAAGAATATCAGTTGTAGTTTGATGAGAATAGCATTGAATCTATAAATTACTTTGGGTACTATGGTCATTGTCATGATTCTTTGTATCCATAAGGATGGAATATTTTTCCATTTGTGTCCTCTCTGATTTCCTTGAGCAGTGGTTTGTAGTTCTCCTTGAAGAAGTCTTTCACATCCTTTGTTAGCTGTATTCATTGGTATTTTATTCTCTTTGTAGTGATTGTGAAGGAGAATTCATTCATGATTTCACTCTCTGGTTGCCTATTGTTGGTGTAAAGGAATGCATGTGATGTTTTTGCACATTGATTTTGTATCCTGAGACTTTGCTGAAGTTGCTTATCAGTTCAAGAAGTTTGGAGGATGAGATGATGGGGTTTTCTAAATATAAAATCATGTCAGCTGCAAATAGAGACAACTTGACTTCCTCTCTTGCTATTTGAATACCCTCAATTCCTTTCTCTTGCCCGACTGCCTTGGCCAGGACTTCCAATACTATGTTGAATAGGGGTGGTGAGAGAGGGTCTCTTTGTATTATACTGGTTTGTAAAGAAAATGCTTCCAGCTTTTTCCCATTCAATATGATATTAACTGTGGGTTTGTCATAAATAGCTCTTATTATATTGAGATATATTCCATCAATACCTAATTTACTGAGAGTTTTTAACATGAAGTGACGTTGAATTTTATCAAAGGCCTTTTCTGCATGTATTGAGATAATTACGTGATTTTTGTCTTTGGTTCTGTTTATCTGATTTGCACATGTTGAACCAGCCTTGCATCCCAGGGATGAAGCAAGTATTTTGATGTGCTGCTGGATTCCGTTTGCCAGTATTTTATTGAGGATTTTCACATCAACGTTCATCAGGGCTATTGGCCTGAAGTTTTCTTTTTTTGTGTGTGTCTCTGCCAGGTTTTGGTATCAGGATGTTGCTGGCTTCATAAAATGAGTTCAAGAGGAGTCCCTCCTTTTCAGTTGTTTGGAATACTTTCAGAAAGAATGATACCAACTTCTCTTTGTATTTATGGTAGAATTCAGCTGTGAATCTGTCTGGTTCTGGGCTTTTTTTGGTTGGCAGGCTATTGATTACTGCCTTAATTTCAGAGCTTGTTATTGGTCTATTCAGGGATTCACCTTCTTCCTGGTTTAGTCTTGGTAGGATGTTTGCATCCAGGAATTTATCCATTTCTTCTAGATTTTCTAGTTTATTTGCATATAGATGTTTATAGTATTATCTGATGATAGTTTGTATTTTTGTAGGGTTGGTTGTGATATCCTCTTTATCATTTTTTATTCTGTCTATTTAATTAGTCCCTTTCTTCTTCTTTATTAGTCTAGCAAGTGGTGTATTTTGTTAATTTTTTTGCAAAACCAGCTCCTGGATTTGTTGATTTTTTGGAGGGTTTTTAGTGTTTCTATACTTCAATTATTCTCTGATCTCAGTTATTTATTGTCTTTTGCTAGCTTTGGTTACTTTGCTGTTGCCTCTCTAGCTCTTTTAATTGTGACGTTAGGGTTTTGACCTGACATCTTTCTAGCTTTCTGATGTGGGCATTTAGTGCTACAATTTTTCCTCTTAACACTACTTTAACACTGTCCCAGAGATTCTGGTATGTTGTCTCCTTGTTCTCATCGGTTTCAAAGAACTTCTTGATTTCTGCCTTAATTTCATTATGTACCCAGGAGTCATTCGGGAGCAGGCTGTTCAAATTTCATGAAATTGTGTGGTTTTGAATGAGTTTCTTAATCCCGAGTTGTAATTTGATCACACTGTGATCTGAGAGACTGTTATGATTTCAGGTTTTGCATTTGCTAGGGAGTGTTTTATTTCCAATTATGTGGTCAATATTAGAATAAGTGTCATGTGGCACTGAAAAGAATGTATATTCTGTTGATTTGAGGGAGAGAGTTCTGTAGACATCTACTAGATCCACTTGATCCAGATCTGAGTTCAGGTCCTGAATATCCTTGTTAATTTTCTGTCTCAATGACCTGTCTAATACTGACAGTGTGGTGCTAAAGTCTCCCACTCTTATTGTGTGGGAGTCTAAGTCTCTTTGTAGGTCTCTAAGAACTTGTTCTGTGAATCTGGGTACTCTTTATTGGGTGGATATATCATCAGAATAGTTAGTTCTTCTTGTTGAATTGTTCCCTTTACCATTATGTAATGCCCCTTTTCGTCTTTTTTGATCTTTGTTGGTTTAAAGTCTATATTTTCAGAGACAGGGATTGAAACCCTGCTTTTTTTTCCTTTCAATTTGCTTGGTAAATTTTCCTCCATCCCTTTATTTTGAGCCTGTGTGTGTCTTTGCACGTAAGATGGGTCTCCTGAGTACAGCATACCGATGGGTGTTGACTCTTTATCCTATTTGTCAGTCTGTGTCTTTCAATTGGGGCATTTAGCCCATTTATATTAGAGGTTAGTATTGTTATGTGTGAATTTGATCCTGTCATTATGATGCTACTTGGTTATTTTGTGCACTAGTTGATGCAGTTTCTTCACAGTGTCATTGGTCTTTATATTTTGGTGTGTTTTTGCAGTGGCTTGTACCAGTTTTTCTGTTCTATATTTAGTGTTTCTTTCAGGAGCTCTTGCAGGGCAGGCCTGGTGGTAATGCAATCCCTCAGCATTCACTTATCTGGATTTCCCCTTTGCTTATGAAGCTTAGTTTGGCTGGATATGAAATTCTGGGTTGAAAATTCTTTTCTTTAAGAATGTTGAATATTGGCCCCCACTCTCTTCTGCCTTGTAGGGTTTCTGCAGAGAGATCTGCTGTTAGTCTGATGGACTTCCCTTTGTAGGTAATCTGACCTTTCTCTCTGGCTACCCTTAACATTTTTTCCTTCATTTCAACCTTGGAGAATCTGAGGATTATGTGTCTTGGGGTTGAACTTCACATGGAGTATCTCAACAGTGTTCTCTGTATTTCCTGAATTTGCATGTTGGCCTGTCTTGCTAGGTTGGGGAAGTTCTTCTGGATGATACCCTGATGTGTGTTTTACAGCTTGTTCCTATTCGCCCCAAATCCTTCTGATACTCCAATCAATCGTAGGTTCAGTCTTTTTATGAAGTCCCATATTTCTTGGAGGCTTTGTTCATTCCTTTTCATTCTTTTTTCTCTATTCTTCTCTGCATGTCTTATTTCAGTAAGGTGGACTTCAAACTCTGATGTCCTTTCTTCCACTTGGTTGGTTCGGCTGTTGATATTTTACAAAGTTCTCCTGCTGCATTTTTCAGCTCCATCAGGTCATTTATGTTCCTCTCTAAACTGGTAATTATAGTTAGCAATTCCTCTAACCTTTTATCAAAGTTCCTAGCTCCTTTGCATTGGGTGAGAACACACTCCTTTAGCTCATCGTAATTTTTTATTACCCATTTTCTAAAGCCTACTTCTGTCAATTCGTCCATCTGATCCTCCACCCAGTTCTGCTCCCTCAATGGAGAGACATTGTAATCATTTGGAGGAGAAGAGGCGCTCTGGCCTTTTGGGTTTTCAGCATTTTTTCATTGATTCTTTCTCATCTTCATGAGTTTGTCTGGTTTCGGTCTTTGAGGCTGCTGACCCTTGGATGAGGTTTTTGCAGGGGCCTTTTTGTTGTTGTTATTGCTGTTGTTGCTATTGATGTTGTTGCTTTCTGCTTGTTTGTTTTTCTTTCAATAGTCAGGTCCCTCTTCTGTAGGGCTGCTGCAGTTTGCTGGGGGTTCGCTTCAGGCTTTATTCATCTGATTTGCTCCCATGCCTGGAGATGTGACTCAAGGAGGTTGGAGAGCAACAAAGATGGGTGCCTCCTCCTTCTTCTGGAACCTCTGACCTTGAGGGGCACCAACCTGATGCCAGTAGGATTGTTCCTGTATAAGGTGTCTGACAACCCCTGTTGATGAGTCTCACCCAGTTGGGTGTCACAGGGAACAGGATTCATTTAACAAAGCACTTTGTCCCTTGGTGGAGAGGTTGTGCTTTTCTTGGGGGAAACCCACTCCTCTTGGCTGCACAGATTCCTCAGAACTGCCAGGAGGAGAGACTATGTCTGCTGGTCGGCAGAGACTGTGGCCACCCCTCCCCATAGGGGCTCAGGTCCAGGGAGTTCCGAATTCTGTCCCTGAGCCTCTGGCTGGAGTTATTGGAGATCCTTCAGGGAAGCCTTGTCCACTGAGCAAGGATGGGTCAAGGTTAGACCTGAAGAGGCACTCTGGCTGCACACTGCCACAGCCAGTGTGTTGGGCCATGGGGACAACCCTTGGGGCCAAGTCGCCCAGCCTCCCTGGCTCCAGCAGGGGTAAAGCACAGCCTGGAGCTCTGGAAATGGGTGCCACCCTTCTCCTGCCCAGGAAGCTTAGCATGTTAGGCAGTTGTGAGTCTCAGTGCTGGTTGCTGGCACTCCCCCAAGGAGCTCAAATTACTTAGACAGGAGGCAGCACTGCCTGTGCTGGTTGCCCCTGTCCCTGGGAGTTCAGTATGCTTAAGCAGACTCCAGCTGAGAGGCTTTAAAAATCTATGCATTCTGGGGTTGGGATGCTAGGCCCCAGTAGCATGGATCTCCCAATCCATGGGTTGCACAGTTCCATGGAAAAAGCACAGTTTCCCCGGCTAGGCTGGGTAGTATGCTCACTCACTGCCTCCCTTGGCTGATGGGAGGGGGTTCTCCTTCCCTGTGTGGCTCTCAAGTGGGCCTCCACACCACACTGCTCTTCTTCTCTCCGTGGGTCATGCCAGCGTTCTAGTCAGTTTTGATGAGAGAACCTGGATACCTTGGTTGCTGGTGAAGGATTTACACATTTATTATGGTTTTTTCTGAAGAGAGCCTCTGAACCTCGCTGCTTCTAGTCAGCCATCTTGGCCCCACCACCTAAAGTCAGCATGCGCTTTTCAACAGCCCCCTTTTCAACAGTACGTGCTTACTTCATGACTCTGTGTCACATTTTGGTAATTCTTACAATATTTCAAATGTTTTTATGTTTATTATATATAGTACAGTGATCTGCAATCAGTGATCTTTGATGTTACTATTGTAAATGTTTTGGGGTGCCATAATTCATGCCCATATAAGATGGCAAACTAGGCTGAGCACGGTGGCTCAGGCCTGTAATCCTAGCACTCTGGGAGGATAAGGAGGGTGGATCACGAGGTCAGGAGATCGAGACCATCCAGGCTAACACGATGAAACCCCGTCTCTACTGAAAATACAAAAAATTAGCCAGGCGTGGTGGTGGGTGCCTGCAGTCCAGCTACTCGGGAGGCTGAGGCAGGAGAATAGTGTGAACCCAAGAGGCAGAGTTTGCAGTGAGCCCAGATCGTGCCACTGCACTCCAGCCTGGGCGACAGAGCAAGACTTCGTCTCAAAAAATAAATATATACCTAATAAAAGATGGCATACTAAATACATATGTGTTCTTACTGCTCCACCACCAGCCTTTCTCTTATCTCTGTCCTCTCCTCAGGCCCTTCTGTTTGCTGAGACACAACAATATTGAAATTAGTCAAATTGATAACCCTATAATGGCCTCTAGTTGTTCAAGGAAAAGAAAGAGTCAAACATTTCTCACTTTACATCAAAAGTTAGAAATGATTAAGCTTAGTGAGGAAGGCATGTCAAAAACAGAGATCAGTTGAAAGCAAGGCCTCCTGTGCCAAACAAACAGTCAAGTTGTGCATGCAAATGCAAAAGTTCTTGAAAGAAATTAAAGTGCTACTCCAGCGAACACAGGCACAATAAGAAAGGGAAACAGCCTTATTGCTGAAATGGATAGAGTTTTAGTGGTCTGGATAGATCAAACCAGCCATAATATTTCCTTAAACTTAGGCCAAAGTCTCACCCAGAGCAAGGCCCTACCTCTCTTCAATTATTTGAAGGCTGAGAAAGCTTCAGAAGAAAAGCTGGAGGCTAGCAGAGGCTAGTTCATGAGATTTAAGGAAAATGGCTGTCTTCAAAACATAAAAGACAAGATGAAGCAGTAAGTGCTGGTGGAGAAGCTGCAACAAGTTATCCAGATGATTTAATCTAAGATCATTGGTGAATGTGGCTACACTAAACAACAGACTTTCAATATGAGTGAAACAGCCTTATATGAAAAAAAAAAAAAAAAAATGCCATCTGGGACTCTCATTGTTAGAAAGGAGAAGTGGATGCCTGGCTTCAAAGCATCAAAGGATGCACTGACTCTTGTTACAGGTTAATGCAGCTGGTGACTTTAAGTGGAAGTCCATGTTATTTAAAATTTAGAAAATTCCAGGCCCCTTAAGAATGGTGCTAAATCTACTCTGCTTCTCTACAACTGCACCAAAGCCTGGATGACAGTATACCTGTTTACAGCAAGATTTACTGAATATTTTAATCCCACTACTGAGACCCACTGCTAAGAAAAGAAAAGATTTCATTCAAAATATTACTGTTCATTGATAATACACCTGAACACCCAAAAGCTCTGATGCAGATATATAAAGAAATGAATATCCTTTTCATGCCTTCTATATTAGTCCTTTCTCACACTGCTATACAGAAATGCCTGAGACTGGGTAATTTATAGAGAAAAGAATTGTAATTGGCTTACAGTTCTGCAACAGTACAGGAAGCATGGCAGCATCTGCTTGGCTTCTGGAGAGGCCTCAAGAAACTTACAGTCATGATGGAAGACAAAGCGGGAGGTATCACTTCATAGGGCTGAAGCAGGAGGAAGAGAGAGGGCAGAGAGTTGCTGTACACTTTTAAACACCAGATCTCGTGAGAACTCACTCACTCTCATGAGAACAGCATCAAAGTGGCGGTGCTAAACTATTCATTAAGGATCTACCCCCACGATCCAATCACCTCCCATAAGACCCCACCTTCGACACTGGGGATTATAATTCAACATGAGATTTGATGGAGACACAGATCCAAACTATGTCACCTGCTAACACATTTGCAACCCATGGATCAAGCAGCAATTTTAATTTTCAAGCCTTATTGTTTAAGAAATATGTTTTGTCAGGCTATAACTGCCATTGATAGTGATTCTTCTGATCTGAGCAAAGTCAATTGAAAATCTTCTAAAAAGCATTCACCATTCTTGATGCCATGAAGAATATTCAGATTTACGGGAGGATTTCAAAGTATCAACATTAACAGGAGTTTGGAAAAAGTTGATTCCAACCCTCATGGATGGCATTGAGGAATCTGAGACTTCAGTAGAGGAAGAAACTGCTGATGTGGTAGAAATAGCAAGGGAACTATAAAGATGTGACTGAATGGCTGCAATCTCACGATAAAACTAAAATAGATGAAAAGTTGATTCTTATGGATAAGCAGAGAAAGTGGTTCCTTGAAATGGAAACTACTCCTGATGAAGATGCTATGAACATTGTTGAAAAGACAAAAAAGTTTAAAATATTATGTAAACTCAGTCAAAAAAGCTGCCACAGAGTTTGAGAAGATTGAGTCCACTTTTGAAGGTTCTACTGCTGGTAAAATGCTATCAAACAGCATCTCGTGCTATAGAGAAATCTTTCATTAAAAGTCAGTTAATAAAAAGATTCAATTACTGTGGGAAGCTTCATTATTGTCTTATTTTAAGAAAGACACAATGCCACAGCCACCTTAAACTTCAGTATCCAGAACCATAATCATCAACACCAAGGCAAAACCCTTCACCAGCAGAAAAAACTACAACTTGCTGAAGGCTCATACGATCATTAGCATTTTCTAGCAATAAAATATTTCTGAAGGTATGTACATTTTTTAAGCATAATGCTACTGCACACATGATAGACTCCAGGATAGTGTCAACATAATTTTTGTATGCACTGGGAAACCAACAAGTTTGTGTGACTTGCCTTATTGACACATTCACTTTATTGCAGTGGTCTGGAATCAAATCCACAATATCTCTGACGTATGCCTGTATTAAGCATTTATCATCAGCAAACCAGTGAATAGACCTAGAACTACACACTGAAATATAATACACTGAATTAATGAAATAAGAGCCATATTTATGAATAGAATAAGAAATTGCTTAAGTATGGGTCACATTTATATAGTAAGATTTATAACTGTTAATGAGCTGCTTAGTATGGTACAATCAAAAAGCTATTTTATTCTTTCTCCCTTTGCTCCTTCAATACCTCTCTAAAATCTAATTCTTTCCTTAATCCCTTTAATTAAGTCATTTGGCCCTTATAGTACATCTAAGTCACAAGGGTAATCTCATTTCAATAATTAAAATTTCCAGTCCAATCTAATATAATATGATGACTTCAATATGAATTCAATATAAATACATCTCTTGACCTAACTCAGGTCAGCTTCAGACTTAGAAGCCTGAAGAATGAGAAGGAAGTATATGAAAAAAATAATAATAATACTAAATAAGTAAACAAAAAAACCTTCTGACAATGCATAAAAGTGTATCCAAATTTTATTACAATCCTTCTGTAAGAAAGAAGGCCTTTAGCAGAGTATTTCAGCAATTTTCTCTTGGCAGGAACATTTTATAAGCAAAGAACACGGCCTGAAAATTATTAGACTATTAGACCAAACCTAAATTGAAGAGAATGAATAAGGTCCACTAGATGAATAGTAGTCAGTGGAGTAGGTGGGTGCAGGGTAAATGATTTCCCAAAACAAGTCTTAATCCCATTAAATATCAGAAAATGGTCTAAACACTTTATTGGGAATACTGATTATTTACCACAGGAAATTACAAATGTCATTACACAAAAATATTGTTTTTTAGACAAGTTTGGGTATTTTTTTCATTCAGAGAAGTTAACATTTTTTCACTCTTACTTTCTGTACGCTACTATTATTGACAGAGGGAAAAGAGATTAAATGAAAAAGGTACAAACATGAGGCTGGAAAGGTGGTGATCTATCCATGGCATCCTCTGGGTTTGGTAAATGTTTGCAGCTCACACATTCTCCTATGAGTCACACTGATGCATACACGTGATAGTCCTTCACTGCGAACTTCCATCTGCAAGCATTGACCAGAGTGACATACTCCAGCTGGCTGCTTTTGACTCCCCCTCATCATCTGGGCTTCTGAAGTTCTGTTCTTTTTTAATGGGTCACTTTACCCATCTTGATAGCCATTTGGAAGAAAGCTGCAGAAAGGATCTCACCCACATAGTCCATATCTGGTCCATGGGTAATAACAACTTTGGCCCCACCACTGATGGTGAAAGTACAGTTGACTTCCAATTTAATCCTGTATTTTCTCTTCTCTGCTGCCTCAGGCCAATCTAGGCACAACATTTCATCTTAGCCTTGATAATCTCTTAAATTCTGAAGGCACCTGTCCTGAGTAGTTCTTTTGAAGCCTTTCTTACATAAAGTGGAGGAATCCCACACATATACTCGTATCTCATACTTAGGAGTGGGAGGTCAGTGCAGAATATGTCATTACACTCCAACAATTCTCCCTAATGGAATCCTCACCTGAATCCTCATTAACTCATTAATCCCCACGCTTTTATGGACTGAGGTAGAGGACTTCTTATATTGGCAGAATCCGTTTTACAGACATTTATTTCATCCAATATAACTCACTTTAAGTTATGTAAATACTTATTGTATGTTTCTTGGACTTTGATATTTCAACTGAAACTCAGAAGAAGAAAGAGTCCGCACTTTGGGAGGCCGAGGCAGGGAGATCACGAGGTCAGGAGATCGAGACCATCCTGGCTAACCTGGTGAAACCCCGTCTCCACTAAAAAATAGAAAAAATTAGCAGGGCGTGGTGGTGGGCCCCTGTAGTCCCAGCTACTCGGGAGGCTAAGGCAGGAGAATGGCGTGAACCTGGGAGGTGGAGCTTGCTGTGAGCTGAGATCGCACCACTGCACTCCAGCCTGGGCAACAGAGCGAGACTCCATCTCAAAAAAAAAAAAGAAGAAGAAAGAGTCCTATTTTAACATCACAGAGTAAAAGTGAAGGAGAAGAAAAACAGCTAAGTTGGATAGGCAATGGAAGATGTTCTGCAAAAGTGAGACTTTTAAAGGAAATGAGAAAGTAAGCAGAGGATGTTCAGCAGAACTGCTTCCAATCTATTCGCTAGAATTTCTACTCAAACCTGAAAACCCAGAGGAAAACAATGCAAGATATTTACAGACGAGAAACAAGTGACAGGAGAAATTGTGCCCTCAGCAATCTCATTTATTTATGTATTAATTCCCTCAATGAACATTTATTGAGTGCCTACTACTTTTGGCAGAGGAAATGCACAGGTGAATATGGCATAACACTTGCTTCACATAAAGAGTTGATAATTTCATGACAGAGACAGAATGCAATGAGGTGTGCCTACAAGGAAAATGGAATAAGACAAAGAAGTTGAAGCTTCAATGACTGGCTTGCAAGAGATTATCAGTAATCAAAACTGACATGAAATAAACTAAGAGCAAACAACATCTTAAAGAGACAACTGAAAAAAAAATCATGTGAAATTTTGGTAAGTCCTAAGAAAGGAAAAGGCAAGTTGAAGACTTAATTTATCTTTCAATTCTCTGTTAGCCTACAAAATTTGATTGGTTTTCATTTTTATGACTGAAGAGCTGCACAAATGCTATATAGCTTTAAATAAATAAAGAAGAGAACATGATAAATCTAAGAACTTTCTAGCCCATTTGTTTATAGATAATCCAACTGGGGAAAAATACTGGAAGTTTCCTTTTAGAAAACAAAATACTCTATTTAAAGCAAACAAACCTGAGATTACTAAAAGAAAGCCAGGGTCGAAAAGAATTATACCTAACAAGACATTAAATTCAATGGAAAAAAGATTCAAATGGTCAACGCAGATCATCATTTTTCAAAACAGCGAAAGCCATTTGGCAACATGTAATTAGAGGCAAGGTAGACATAATTACGACAACAAGCCTCTAAGATAGAATAGCACCCATGAGTCCTGACCTTCAGGGCTCCATAGATGTGTTATAACTGAGAGTGTTCCTATGGGCAAGATAGGTACTCAGGCAACAGAAGCAATACAAGTGTATTGCTCATGCTATAGAACCAAAACAGATCAAGAGGGGTAAGAAAAAGGCATAAACAGTCATGGTGGCAGATATAGAGATCATGAATGGCTCAACAGCAAGACATATAGCTCACCATGGCTTATCTAGGTACTGCAAGTGTTTAATATCCAACCAAGAAAAACGGATCAACACTGAATCCCCTCCTCTATGAAACTACCACTCAAGGAAACCAACCAGCAACCTGGTAACAAAGAACAGCAATTCATTTTGACAAGAATCAACATTTCTTCAAGATTTGGGTTTGGCTTTCCTGCCTACAGTAACTTGCTTGTAACATTTTAAGGGCTCACATAGTATCTGATTTGCATCATGAGATCCTGCATATATTATCTGTAGGCAAAGAATCAACTTTTCATTTCAAGAGGTGCCACCATGGATCTATGATTAAATTCCTTTTTTTTTTTTTTTTTATTAACAGTTTATCAAATTACCCAGAAACAGCTGCTACCTACAACCATAGAATAGCCTCCGAAAGGCTCAACTAGTAAGGCATTAGTTTGGAGATGTTATCATGCAATGTTGGGACATTGTCATTCAATATGCTTTATATACTTTAAACGAATAGCTATTACATGCATCCTTGAAAAGTAGAGTATACAGATCTGGAACTTCACTCATGGAATTAGAAGTAGCTGCCTCACCATTACTCACCCTTGGGAAATTTGTGCTTTCATCCAACTCTGCTGAACTAGAGGTCCTGGTTCCAGGGAAGAGATGTCTCTAACAGAAGACATGCTAAGGCATCCACTAAACTTAAAGTTAGGGCTAGGCTACTGTCTGGTGCTTTTAATATCAGTAGACAAGCAGGTTAAAAAAAAACAGATTTAATATAAAGGAAAGCAGAATAAATTGATCCTGATTATTATGAGCAGACAATGCTACCGCTTTACAGCAGAGAAGGGATGAGTATTTCTGAAATTCAAATGGTTGACTGGTTTTCTTGGTGCTTCTAAAAGCTAAATGTGAATTTGCCTAACAAGGCATGGTAACCACGAGTTCCAATCACTTAAGATGAAGCTCCAGAAACAGACCTTACCACAAGGATTCTTGTGAAAAATTACTTATTAGGGAGATTTTCCTAGGAAAAACTAGTAATTAGAGTATATTAAATGGGACTGGGAATGGATGAAGGCCAATCAAGGGTATGACGCCAGGCAAAGGTCCATGGAGAGAAACTTTTTTCTTTCCACAAGAGAGCCCTGGGAACAGTGTATGTTACATTTCAGAGTGGTACTGAATGAAGGTAAGAGAACTGGAATGCTTATATCATTTCACCTGCCAGCCATTGGTTAAGAGATGCCCCCGATGTGGACGTAAACTCCTATCCACTTCAGAGTCTCCTTTTCTATAGGCAAAGTGGGTTCAGCAGCCTGACGATTGAGCAGTGACAACATAATGCAGGTACTGACTGTTGGACATGAAAGAACATTCCGAGGCATCATGCACAAAAAAAACAGTGAAGGGACAGAAGGGGATGTTGGCCAAGCAACTGCTACAGACTGTCTAGGTTATACCACTGGGCAAGCAACAGAGAATTGTTAGGTGATGGTGTGAGGTAATTTAGCATCCATGGTAGAGAAGGGAAATAACAAATATCATTCATAACCTTGGGATAATTGGAAGTAGCAGAGACTAAAACTTGCCATTCAATCTCCCAATCTTTGTAGTGTAAGTAAAGCCTTTTTCTTTTTTAAGAAATTGTGACCAGCCACCACCTTGACAAATGGAATCTGAGCATGCAAGGAATAGGCTGTAGCAAATAAAGTGAGTGCCCTACCCATATTCTTTGAGCCTTTCAATTACAGTGCTATTTGGAAATCTTCCAACTGCCAAGATCTGCATCTGTGTGTCTGAAAGCTTATTCTAGATCTCTACAAAACAGTTCTATTCACAGGTGCAGCAGGCTGGAAATGTCAGGAAATTAACACTTTTTCTCCTCCTCTTTCTTGCTAGGAAGAAGTATCCTTCAACCAACTCTGATTTATAAATATCACTCTCTCTGGCTCCTCCGATGGGATAATTCTGAAGCATGCATTTTACACAGTTTCCCAGTTTCACTGTAGAATTTAGCTTCAATCCTTCATTGTGATAGTCATTTTAGAGTTGTATGTTTTTTTCTAGAAGCTTTTCTTCGTTTTCTCACTTCCTTAGTCCTCTGCTGATGTTTCCTACCCCTTCTAAATAAACTACTTACACTCTAAACCTGTCTTAGGGTCTGGTTCTGGGAGAATTCAAACTATAATAACAAGTTATATAATTCTTGGGCCCTTTAAGCTAAAGTTTTTGTCTAGACCAATTATACAAACACATGGAGTCTCAAGAGAATGATGTGGGAAGAATCTTTAGAGACAGATATTACAGTACTGTGAGTGTTACCTGTTGAAAAGAGAGAGAGCATAAAGGTACCTCCTTCTTCACCTGAAGTATATTAAGAAGGGCTACAGGGATGGACAAGTTAATTTGTGTTTTCTGCAGTTTAGAGACACTAGGGACTGAACCATCTGAAAAAATTGAGAAGAGATGGGCTACTAGTTCCCTCATCCAAAGAGATATAGCTACCCTTTTCAGAGCGAAAACTACTTTAGTATGTGAACAAGACATGCGCCATGAAGTAGTAAAGCTAGCTCAAAGTAAGCTTCTTTCCAGTAGAACTGCTAATGGGGAAGGGCAAACGATCTCCAACAGAGAGTGTCTGCTTGGAGAGCACTACTGGAAAGCCAGGAGCTGAGGAGTGAGCCAACAGCTGGAGGAACAGTGTACATATAGGATATACCATAAGATTTATAATCAGAGGGATGTAAGAGAAGTTTCCAAAGAATCCATGATAAGCATAATCTAGGCCTAGAGGTAATGATGGCAGTTTATAACCCATACCAGTAAAATAATAACTTTCTTCTCTTCTTTTTCTTTTCTTCCTTCCTCCAAACTCCAGAAGGTCAGAAACAACAGCTTGCACGTGGTAGAGTAGCCTAGCAAAAAAGATAAAAGAAACCCATTTCGTGCTTTTCTATAGTGGACAGGAAGTCTACAGGCTTTACCTTTGACCTGCACTGCACATTCTGTTTTCTTTTTTTTTTTTTTTTAATAAAAACTGGGTTTTTAAATTTGAAGATGGCATCGAACTTTTTATTGCCTAAGATAACCCTGAAACCTCACAGGGCTTATTACTGGTTGAATTGCGGCCCTCCAAAAGTTATGTTGAAGTCTTAACCCCTGGAACCTGTTAATGTGATCTGATTTGGAAATAGTGTCTGTTCAGATGTAATCAAGTCAAGAAGAAGTCATTAGGGTGGGTCCTAATTCAGTCAACTAGTGCCCTTTTCTTATAAGAAGAGGAAGACACCATGCGAAGACAGACATAGGACCAATGATGATGGAAGCAAAAATTGGAGTGATGCACCTATAAGCTAAGGAGCTCCAAGAATTACTGAAAAACCACCAGAAACTAGAAAGAGTCAAGGAAAAATTTCCCTACAGGGAAGGATTCCTCTTCAGAGGAAGCATAGCCCTGAGAACACCTTGATTCTGGACTTCTAGCCTCCAGAAGAGTGAGATAATAATACACTTTGCTGTTCTAAGCCACCTAGTTTCTGGTATTTAGTTATGGCAGCCCTACAAAGCTAATTCAGGGCCTGCCAGAGCTTTCAAATCTTTGCAGGAGAAAAACATTTCTTGCTAAATAAATGTTAAAAAGATAAGGAGAACAATCTAAAAATAAAACTAAGAAAACAGTTGCATTTACAATAGCATCAGGAATAATAAAATATTTAGTAATACATTTATAAAAGAGGTTCAAGACATGTACACTGAAAACTATAAAACATCATTAAAAGAATAAGAGATACATACATAAAAAGAAATTTCATATTCAGTGTTTGAGAGCACAAAAAATATTCAGATGGTAACATTCCCCAAATTGGTCTACACAGGCAATGTAGTCTCTGTCAAAATCTTAGCTGAATTTTCTTTTTTTTTTTTGCAGAAATTGAAAACCTTATTTTAAAATTTATGTGGAAATTCAAGGTACCCAGAATGTTCAAAACAATCTTGAAAAGAAGAAAGTTAGAAGATTCACACTTTCTGATTCCAAAACTTACTACAAAGCTGCAGAAGTCAAGACAGTGTGGTACTGACATAGGATAGACATAAAGATCAATGGAATAGAATTGAAAATCTAGAAATAAACTCTTACATTTAAAGTGAATTAATTTTAGACAATGGTACCTAGACAATCAAATTTAGGAAGAATAGTCTTTTCCACCAATTGTACTGAGACAGCTGGATATCCATATACAAAAGAATAAAGCTGCATTCCTATCTTTCACCATATGGTAAAAATCAGTATTGCAATAGGTAGAACACTCAACCAGGAGATTTGCAGGCATCTCAAAAGGTAAGCAGAAAGGATTTTTGTTTGTTTGTTTGTTTGTTTGTTTGTTTGTTTTATAGGGAGGACTGAACAAGGCTAGAAAGAATCAGTGTAAGTGGGATAAACAACAGGAGTGGGATGGAATCAGGGCATGTTCTACTCTGAGGTCAGACTAATCTCAGGAGGGACTGATAAGGAGAACTGGCCCATGCTGGGAATGGATCAACATTCAGGCATCCGGGGAAGATGATAAACTTAACCAAAATTTTTCATTAACAAGCATTTTGTTTTAATTCATCGCTGGAAACAAAACAGTTCAGCTAACACATATGGTGCGAAGGATGGACATTTGGAGGATGTGTTTCCAGCATTCACAGGTAACTAAGGGGACATGTGTGATACTTGTCTAGTTATGTGGTGAAAGATGGCTGTTCTTTGCAGTCAGTCATTTCCCAGAACACAAAAGGGTAAGAGTATTTACATTATTACTATATATTTTCCAGGAGGACAAGGCTTAGTAAAATTCAACACTGTGATTACTTAAATGCAAAGAGAGCTGAGACCCAGAGCCCCCAAGCAAAGGTGTACACAGGAGCAAAGAATGAATGAGCTCCAAGAGCCAAGCCAGCTGGAGGAGGACCTAGTCATGTGTCATCCCTAACTCTCTAAGCAAGTCACAGAACCCCCAAATCAGTAAAAGGAGACAATCCAGTTAAAATACAGTAGACTCAGAGTAGAAAAAATACCTACTAGCCATTGCAAACTAAACAGGGGAGAAACTATGAGCCTGATTTTCAGAATTAGATCAGAAAAGTGAGGCCGCTCATAACCAAGTTATTATTTGAAGGACTAAGGACATATCATCAGCCTTGCCAAGGCTGTTCATTAATGGTAAGTCTAGGTAGCACTCACTCCTAGAATGTGTAACAAGAAGGAAAAATAAGGAATGTGGAAAATTCCAGACCAAGACTCACTGTACTCCAGCCTGGCAGCAGAGCAGAAACCCCATCACAAAAAAAAAAAAAAAAAAAAAAAAAAAAAAAAAAA
>NC_037672.1:116805525-116815949 GCF_003255815.1 Theropithecus gelada
AGGAGGAGGAGGAGAAGAAGGAGGAGGAGGAGGAGGAGAAGAAGGAGAGGAAGAGGAAGAGGAAGAGGAAGAGGCCCTTTAGGTACTCAGGGTCCCCAGGGAAGCCATTTCTGACTTTGTTTCACAGGAGTCCTTGGGGAGGGCAGCTAGTGGAATTGCAGAAGGACCACAGAGAGAAAGACACTTTCAGCTCAACTTTGTAATAATTTTGATTGAGTGTGAATTTTGCTGGGCAGAATCCAGTGGTGGGTAAGGAGGTGAATGCGAAGTGCAGCTCTGAGGCACAGAACCTACAGCAGGTGGGGAGGATGGAGCCTGAAAGCCCTGCTTCTTTTCTCAGCAGGGAGGCTTGTAGCCTGGGGCAAGATCTCAGCCCTGCTTGCTGAATGCCATGATATAAACTCAGTACTCTTGGTGGGGCACAGTCGGAGTGAGACTGGCCTTGCTGGCTATGTGGGAGCTTGGCAAGGCCTGTGACTGCTGGCTTTACCCCACTTCCCTGGTGACCTGTATGACACAGCAGAAGCAGCTGTAATCACCCTAGGAACATAACCATCCCCCACAGCAGCCACAGCAAGCCCCACCCAAGGAGAGTTTGAACTGAGAAGAGCTTAACTCTACCCCCACCTGATGGTCTTTCTTTACCTACCCTGATAGCTGAAGACAGAGGACATAATCTTTTGAGAACTCTATGAACCTGCCCCCTGTCTGAGAAACCCAAATACTTATCCAGGTGACCCTAAGTCAAGCTTGTATCCCCTTTATACTACTGCAGCTGATGCTGTCTTGAAAGCACCATCTCTTGGATGGAGGCCAATCAACTAAAGCCATTTTAGCAACTCATAAAAAAATAACCTCACTTCAAGAAAGGAGAAAGCAACAGCTACTTCCACTGCCTTTAACATCCGCTTACCCATAGGTCCTGAGTCTGGCCATGTGACAACTTCAATGCTAGCACAACAAGAATTTGAGAAAACAGGCATACTCAACTACATAAACAAAACTACCAACAAGGATTTTCACGGAGACCATTTCACTCCCCTGCTACCTCCCACTGGAGCAGGTGCTGGTATCCACAACTGAAAGACCTGAAGATGGATCATATCACAGGTCTCTTGGCAGACACTCCCCAGTACCAATCTGGAGTCCAGTAGCCCCCCTGGGCAGCTAGACCCAGAAGAGCAATAATAATCAGGGCAGTCTGGCTCTCAGGAAGCCCCATCTCTAGTGGAAGTGGGGGAGCACAACATCAAAGGATCACCTTGTGGGACAAAAGAATCTGAACAGCAGTCCTTGAGCCCCAGATCTTTCCTCTGACCTAGTCTACAAAGTTAGAAGAAACCAAAAAAACAATTCTGGTAATATGACAAAGCAAGGTTCTTCAACACCTCCCAAAAACCATACCAGCTCACCAGCAATGGATCCAAACCAAGAAGAAATCTCTGAAACACCAGAAAAGTAATTCAGAAGATTGATTATTAAGCTACTCAAGGGGGCGCCAGAGATAGGTGAAAACCAACTTAAAGAAATTTTAAGAATTGGAGAGGGGAGAAAAAAGAAAAATAAAGAAAAATAAATAATAATAATAATAATAAAATAAATAAAAAAAGGATATGGATGAAAAAAATCTCCAAAGTAACAGATAGCATAAATTTTTCAACAAATCACAACTTCTGGAAATGAAAGACATGCTAAGAGAAATGAAAAATACACTGGAAAGTTACAATAGAATTTTTAAAGTAGAAGAAAGAACTTCATAGCTCAAAGACAGGGTTTTCAAATTAACCTAGTTTGACAAAGACAAAGAAAAGAAGAATTTTTTAAAAAAGGAACAAAGACTCCAAAAAGTTTGGGATTATGTTAAATGACAAACCTAAGAATAATTGGTGTTCCTGAGGAAGAAGAGCAATCTAAAAGTTTGAAAAACGTATTTAAGGGAAAAATCAAGCAGATTCCCTGGCCTTGCTAGAGATCTAGACATCCAAATACAAGAAGCTCAAAGAATACCTGGGAAATCCATCACAAAAAGATCATCACCTAGGCACATAGTCACTAGACTATCTAAAGACAAAGGGAAGAAATTTAAGAGCTACGAGGCAAGTGCATTAGGTAACCTATAAAGAAAAACCTATTAGATTAATAGCAGATTTATCAGCAGAAAACCTACAAACTAGAAGGGATTGGGGTCTTATCTTTAGCCTCCTTAAACAAAACAATTATCAGCCAAGAATTTTGTATTCGATGAAACTAAGCTTCATAAATGAAGGAAAGATAAAGTATTTTTGAGACAAATAAATACTGAGAGAATTTGCCACTATCAAGCCAGCACTACAAGAATTGCAAAAATGAGCTCTAAATCTTTAAATAAATCCTGGAAACACATCAAAATAGAACCTCTTTAAAGCATAAATCTCACATGACCTATAAAACAAAAATACAGAAAAAATTATACGGGCAACAAATAGCATGATGAATGGAATAGTACCTCCTAACTCAATACTAATGTTGACTGCAAATTCCTAAATGCTCCACTAAAAAGATACAGAATTGCAGAACGGATAAGAATTCACCAACCAACTATCTGCTGCCTTCAAGAGACCCACCTAACACATAAGGACTCATATAAACTTAAGGTAAAGGGGTGGAAAAAGGCATTCCATGCAAATGGACACCGAAAGGAGCAGGAGTAGCTATTCTTAAATCAGACAAAATAAACTTTAAAGCAACAGCAACTAAAAAAGGCAAAGAAGGACACAATATAATGATAAAAGGCCTTATCAAACAGGAAAATATCACAATCCTAAATATATATGCACCTAACACTGGAGCTCCCAGATTTAGAAAACAAATACTACTAGACCTAAGAAATGAGATAGTCAGGAACACAATAAGAGTAGGGGGCTTCAAAACTGCACTGACAACACCAGACAGGTCATTAAGACAGAAAGTCAACAAGGAAACAATGGACTTGGACTATTCCCTAGAACAAATGGACTTAACAGATGTTTACGAAACATTCTACCAAACAACTGCAAAATATGCATTCTATTCATCAATGCATGGAACATTCTCCAAGATAGGCCATACAATAGGTCACAAAACAAGTCTCAGTAAATTTAAGAAAATAGAAATTGTATAAAGTACTGTCTCAAATCACAGTGGAATAAAATTGGAAATCAACTTCAAAAGAAATCCTCAAAACCACACAAATACAAGGAAATTAAATAACCTGCTCCTGATTGATCCTTGGGTAAATAAGATGGAAATTAAAAAGTTATTTGAACTGAATGATAATAGTGACACACCTATCAAAACTTTTGGGATACAGCAAGAGCAGTGCCAATATTAAAGTTCATACATTAAACACCTCCATCAAAAAGTCTGAAAGAGCACAAATCTAAGGTCACACTCCAACAAATCAGAGAAACAAAAACAGTCCAAACCCAAACTCAGCAGAAAAAAAAAGAAATAACAAAGATCAGAACAGAACTAAATGAAATTGGAACAAAAAAATACAAAGATAAATGAAACAAAAACTGGTTTTCTGAAAAGATAAACAAAACTGACAGACCATTAGCAAGATTAAGAAAAGAAGGCAAAATATCCAAATAAACTCAATTAGAAATGAAACAAAAAATATTACAACGAATACCACAGAAATACACTTCAAGGTGACTGAAGTAGAAACTCTGAACAGACCAATTACAATTGGTGAGATTGAAACGGTAATAAAAACAATTGCCAAAAAAAAAAGGCCATGACCAGACATATTCAGAGCTGAATTCCATCAGACATTCAAAGAAGAATTGGAACAATCCTATTGACACTATTCCATAAGATAAAGAAAGAGGGATACTCTCTAAATCATTCAATGAAGCCAGTATCACGGTAATACCAAAATCAGGAAAGAATATAACAAAAAAATAAAACTATAGACCAATATCCCTGACGAGCACAGATGCAAAAATCCTAAACAAAATGCTGGTTAATGGAATCCAACAGCATTTCAAAAAGATAGTCTATCATGATCAAGTGGGTTTCATACTAGGGTTACAGGAATGGTTTAACATACACATGTCTATGAATATGATACACCACATAAGTAGAATTAAAAACAAAAATCACGTGATCATCTTAATAGATGCAGAAAAAGCATTCAACAAAATCCTGCATCCTTTATGATTAAAACCCTCAGCAAAATCAGCATAGAAGAGACATACTTTAATGTAATAAAAGCCATCTCTGACAAACACACAGTCAACATTATACTGAACAGGGAAAAGTTGAAAGTATCCCCCATGAGAACTGGAACACGACAAGGATGCCCACTTTCACCACTTCTATTCAACATAGTACTGGAAGTCCTAGCCAGAGCAATCAGACAAGAGAAAGAAATAAAGGGCATCCAAATTGGTAAAGAGGAAGTCAAAATGCCGCTGTTTGCTGATAATATGATTGCACACCTAGAAAACGCTTGACTCATCCAAAAAGCTCCTAGATCTAATAAATGAATTAAGTAAAGTTTCAGGATACCAGATCAATGTAAATAAATCAGTAGCACTGCTATACACCAACAGTGACCAAGCTGACAACCAAATCAAGAACTCAACCCCTTTTCAATAGCTGCAACAAACAAACAAACAGCAACAAAAATAAACTCTTAGGAATATACCTAACCAAGGAGGTGAAAGACCTCTACAAGGAAAACTACAGAACACTGTGGAAAGAAATCATAGATGACGCACACAAATGGAAACACATCCCGTGCTCATGGGTGGGTATAATCAATATTGTAAAAATGACCTTACTGCCAAAAGCAATCTATAAATGCAACGCAATTTCCATCAAAATAACATCATCATTCCTCACAGAACTGGAATAAACAATTCTAAATTTCATATGGAACCAAAAATAGTCTGCATAGCCAAAGCAAAACTAAGCAAAAATAAAGTATCAGGAGGCATCAAATTACCTGACTTCAGGTATATACTACAAGGCTATAGTCACCAAAACAGCATGGTACTGTTATGAAAATAGGCATATAGACCAATGGAACAGAATAGAGAACCCAGAAATAAAGCCAAATACTTATAGCCAACTGATCTTTGACAAAGCAAACAAAAACATAAAGTGGGGAAAGTACTCTCTATTCAACAAATGGTGCTGGGGTGATTGGCAAGCCACATGTAGAAGAACAAAACTGGATCCTCATCTCTCACCCTATACAAGAATCAACTGAAGATGGATCAGAGACTTAAATCTAAGACCTGAAATGATAAATATTCTAGAAGATAACATTGAAAAATCCCTTCCAGACATTGACTTAGGCAATGACTTCATGACCAAGGACCCAAAAGCAAATTCAACAAAAACAAAGATAAGTAGATGAGACTTAACTAAAAAGCTTCTGAACAGCGAAAGAAGTAATCAGCAGAGTAAACAGACAACCCACAGAGTGGGAGAAAATCTTCACAAAGTATGCATATGACAAAGGACTAACATACAGAATCTACAAGGAACTCAAATACATCAGTAAGAAAAAAAACCAAATAATCCCATCAAAAAGTGAGCTAAGGACATAAATAGACAATTCTCAAAATAAGATATACAAATGGCCAAGAAACATATGAGAAAAACCTTCAACATCACTAATTATCAGGGAAATGCCAATCAAACCACAATGCAATACCACCTTACTCCTGCAAGAATGGCCATAATTTTAAAAAATCAAAAAATAATAGGTGTTGGCTTGGATGTGGTGAAAAGGGAACACTTTTACACTGCTGGTGGGAATGCAACTAGTACAACCACTATGGAAAACAGTATGGAGATTCCTTAAAGAACTAAAAGTAGATCTAGCATTGGATACAGCAATCCCACTACTGAGTACCCAGAGGAAAATAAGTCATTATATGAAAAAGATGCTTGGACATACATGCTTATAACAGCACAATTTGGAATTGCAAAAATATGGAACCAGCTGAAATACCTATCAATCGATGAGTGGATAAAGATATCTATCTATCTACCTACAGACACATACCATGGAATATTACTCAGCCATAAAAAGGAATGAAATAATGGCATTTGCAGCAACCTGAATGGAGTGGAGATCACTATTCTAAGTGAAGTAACTCAGGAATGGAAAACTAAACATCATATATTCTCACAAGTGGGAGCTACGCTATGAGGACACAAAGATGTAAGAATGGTACAATAGATTTTGGAGACTCAGAGGGAAGGGTGGGAGGGGGTGAGGGATAAAAGACTACACATTGGGTACAGTGTACACTGCTCAGGTGATGGGTGCACAAAAATCTCAGAAATCACCACTAAAGAACTTATCCATGTAACCAAACACCAACTGTTTCCCTAAAACCTATTGAAATAAATAAAAAGATTGAAAAAGAGAATATTTTGTCTGGATATTACCTTGTATAATTGTGATACAAGGTAGTTCGCCTAAGGAAAAGCCTAGAGAATGCAATATGGAAAAATGAAGACTCTTAGTCTTTGATAATGTTGTTAAAGCATTGAACTTAGTTTGGAGTCACTTAATCTCAACATTTCTTCCATGAAAGAATAAATGCCATCATGATTCAACTAGTTAAGCCAGAATTTTATGTTTCTTGTGGCTGAAATCTTTCTAACTGCCTCACCTTGTGGAAATACTTCATTAGTGATTCATTTACAATTAAAGGATTTGTCAGGGCTCACACCTGTAATCCCAGCACTTTGGGAGGCCAAGGCAGGAAGATCAGTCGAGCCTGGGAGTTCAACATTAGCCTGGGCAACATGACAAAACTCCATCTCTATAAAAATAAAAAAATTAGCCAGACCTGGTGTTCCACATCTATAGTCCTGCCTACTTGGGAGGCTGAGGTGGGAGGATCAGTTAAGCCTGAGAGGTCGAGGCTGCGGTGAGCTGTGATTGTGCTACTGCACTGTAGCCTGGGTGACAAAGTAAGACCCTGTCTCAAAAATAATTAATTAATTAATTAATTAATTAAATATAAAATACAAGCATTCGTGTACATGCACATTAATGAAGTTCCCTTCATTCCTACAATCTCTTTTATACACATGTATATGTATATTGTACACTATCTCTGAGAGAATGAGCTAAGGGAGATATGTAGATAGATAGATATGCATATATCTTATATGTTTGGTCTGTGAGCTATGAAAGGTTGTTACATTTTTAAATGGTTAAATAAATAAAAGTAATTTTGTGACATGTAAAACTTATATGAAATTCAAATTTCAGTGACAATAAATAGTTTTACTGAGATGGAACCATGCCCAGTTGTTTACGTATTGTCTGTGGCCACTCTCCAGTTTCCAAGGCCTAGGTGCAACAGAGACATATTGCCACAAAGGGTGAAATATTTACTATCTGGCCATTTACAAGAAAAGTTTGCTGATCCTTGGCCTAAACCAATGCTTCTCAGTGTTTATTGTGCATGTGAATTACTTGGGGATCCTGTGAAAAGGCAGACTCTGATTCAGGAGCTGTGAATGGGGCCTGAGTGTCTGCATTTCTACTGAGCTCCCAGCTGATGCAGATGCTGCTGGTCTGAAGACTGCACTTTACGTAGCATGGGCTTAGAGTAGCGTCAGCAAACTTTTCCTTTGAAGAGCCAAGTAATAAGTGTGTATTTTAGGATCTGTGGGCTATGTGGTCCTTTTTACTACTCAAATCTTCAGGGGAAAAGAGCTGCCACTGCACTCCAGCCTGGGTGGAAGAGCGACACCCTGTCACGAAAACAAAAGAAAAAAGATTTGTCAGACTGAGTAGGTAGGCCTTTACTTCAGGCTTGTATCTTAAGAATAAATTATCCTGGAAAGAATAGAAAAAATTGGATGATGACAGAAAGATAAAATAAACTCATTTTCATTTTTACTCAAGTAAAAAGAAAAAAGAAAAAATATATATGTACAGAAAGAGAGAGAGATGGCTGCAACTTAGACCAGGAGTCAGAACCTATTCTAACAAATCCATTTAGAATAAAAACTTTAAAAATACATATTGTGTACATATATTATACACATATACACATAAAATATAAGATTGTATGTATATATACATGCACACATTCTTTCAGATATATATACAGAATACATAGGAAATGTATATATGCCTACATATGTTTCCCATAAAATTATATATAAGATTATATATAAGACACATATATAAACACAATATATAAGAAACTTATATATAGGAGCATATATATGTTTCCCATAAGATTGCATATGGTTCTTATAAGATTATATATATTTCCTATAAGATTTTACATATATAGGAACATGTATATATATTTCCTATAAGATTGTATATTTATATGGTTTATATAAAGTGCAGTTCTGAAAAATCTTGAGCACTTTCATGTTTCTTAAATTGGTTAACCTAAATTATTAATGTTGTATTAATTCAAGAAAGTCCTTTTATCTACCCANCCCAGTAATGGGATGGCTGGGTCATATGGTACATCTAGTTCTAGATCCTTGAGGAATCGCCATACTGTTTTCCATAATGGTTGAACTAGTTTACAATCCCACCAACAGTGTAAAAGTGTTCCTATTTCTCCACATCCTCTCCAGCACCTGTTGTTTCCTGACTTTTGAATGATCGCCATTCTAACTGGTGTGAGATGGTATCTCATTGTGGTTTTGATTTGCATTTCTCTGATGGCCAGTGATGATGAGCATTTTTTCATGTGTCTGTTGGCTGTATGAATGTCTTCTTTTGAGAAATGTCTGTTCATATACTTTGCCCACTTTTTGATGGGGTTGTTTGTTTTTTTCTTGTAAATTTGTTTGAGTTCTTTGTAGGTTCTGGATATTAGCCCTTTGTCAGATGAGTAGATTGCAAAAATTTTCTCCCATTCTGTAGGTTGCCTGTTCACTCTGATGGTAGTTTCTTTTGCTGTGCAGAAGCTCTTTAGTTTAATGAGATCCCATTTGTCAATTTTGGCTTTTGCTGCCGTTGCTTTTGGTGTTTTAGACATGAAGTCTTTGCCCATGCCTATGTCCTGAATGGTACTACCTAGGTTTTCCTCTAGGATTTTTATGGTATTAGGTCTAACATTTAAGTCTCTAATCCATCTTGAATTAATTTTCATATAAGGAGTAAGGAAAGGATCCAGTTTCAGCTTTCTACTTATGGCTAGCCAATTTTCCCAGCACCATTTATTAAATAGGGAATCCTTTCCCCATTTCTTGTTTTTCTCAGGTTTGTCAAAGATCAGATGGCTGTAGATGTGTGGTATTATTTCTGAGGACTCTGTTCTGTTCCATTGGTCTATATCTCTGTTTTGGTACCAGTACCATGCTGTTTTGGTTACTGTAGCCTTGTAGTATAGTTTGAAGTCAGGTAGCGTGATGCCTCCAGCTTTGTTCTTTTGACTTAGGATTGTCTTGGAGATGCGGGCTCTTTTTTGGTTCCATATGAACTTTAAAGCAGTTTTTTCCAATTCTGTGAAGAAACTCATTGGTAGCTTGATGGGGATGGCATTGAATCTATAAATTACCTTGGGCAGTATGGCCATTTTCACGATATTGATTCTTCCTATCCATGAGCATGGTATGTTCTTCCATTTGTTTGTGTCCTCTTTTATTTCACTGAGCAGTGGTTTGTAGTTCTCCTTGAAGAGGTCCTTTACATCCCTTGTCAGTTGGATTCCTAGGTATTTTATTCTCTTTGAAGCAATTGTGAATGGAAGTTCATTCATGATTTGGCTCTGTGTTTGTCTGTTATTGGTGTATAAGAATGCTTGTGATTTTTGCACATTAATTTTGTATCCTGAGACTTTGCTGAAGTTGCTTATCAGCTTAAGGAGATTTTGGGCTGAGACAATGGGGTTTTCTAAATATACAATCATGTCATCTGCAAACAGGGACAATTTGACTTCTTCTTTTCCTAACTGAATACCCCTGATTTCTTTCTCTTGCCTAATTGCCCTAGCCAGAACTTCCAACACTATGTTGAATAGGAGTGGTGAGAGAGGGCATCCCTGTCTTGTGCCAGTTTTCAAAGGGAATTTTTCCAGTTTTTGCCCATTCAGTATGATATTGGCTGTGGGTTTGTCATAAATAGCTCTTATTATTTTGAGGAACGTTCCATCAATACCGAATTTATTGAGCGTTTTTAGCATGAAGGGCTGTTGAATTTTGTCAAAAGCCTTTTCTGCATCTATTGAGATAATCATGTGGTTCTTGTCTTTGGTTCTGTTTATATGCTGGATTATGTTTATTGATTTGCGAATGTTGAACCAGCCTTGCATCCCAGGGATGAAGCCCACTTGATCATGGTGGATAAGCTTTTTGATGTGTTGTTGAATCCGGTTTGCCAGTATTTTATTGAGGATTTTTGCATCGATGTTCATCAGGGATATTGGTCTAAAATTCTCTTTTTTTGTTGT
>NC_037672.1:116835944-116982238 GCF_003255815.1 Theropithecus gelada
TCCAAGACTAAACCAGGAAGAAGTTGAATCCCTGAATAGACCAATAGTAGGCTCTGAAATTGAGGCAATAATTAATAGCCTACCAACCAAAAAAAGTCCAGGACCAGATGGATTCACAGCTGAATTCTACCAGAGGTGTAAGGAGGAGTTGGTACCATTCCTTCTGAAACAAATATCCTTGTGAAAGCTCTTTGTCAGCTAGACTGTTCATAATGCAGAACTAAGGTGATCTTATTTTTTCTTCCTCAATACCGCTCTGTAAATGAACCTTATAGAGATGTTGCCAATACTCTGCCGGAGCTTTAAGAATTTTTTGAAAAATAACCTCTGAATAATCCCAACATACCTGAAAATGTTAATAATTTAGGGAAAAGACATTTAGTTGTTTGCTTGATCTACCAGAATCTAAAGTTACAAGTAATAGCTTCCTAACTTTTTTCATTGCTTTCAGCAGCTCAAGCTTGGGATTCAGAAGCTCTATGCCGATTAAGCCTCTGAGACTTTTTTTTTCTATTGGCAGCTAATAAAGAGTGCGTTCATGATAAATGTACTCTAATATAGTTCTCAATTATGAGCTTTTTTTTTTTTTTTTGGTCGGGGGCAGGTATAGTTAAGATACAGACTTACCAAAGAACACGTAATTTGATAACCTTTATCAAGTCTTTTTTTTTTAAAGCACTTAATATGTTTGAACTTGCTAAGTTCTCGCTCATCTTCTATTTTTGTTTTTTGTTTGCTTTAACACAGTAGATGTGTAAAGGTGATACTTAAGAATAACGAAGAGGTAAGGTAGTTCTAAATAGAATTATTAAACAAGAAAAATTTTAGAAAACACTACTTCTCTTTCTTGGACCTTAAAAAGGACTCAGGCAGGATAAATAAGTTGAGTGCATCTTTTTTAAAAATTTATTATCTTTTTTTTAGCACTAGGAGCTCTCCCTTCCCCAAAGACTTAAAACTGCTGGCAGAAGGACCGTCTTGAAACACATCATCAGTGATAATTTTTCTTCCTGTCTACAAGGCAATCATTATCCTTGTTCTTCCTAATCCTTCTGCATTGGCTGCCCATTGATGAGTAGGTGTTAAAATAGCAAGGGAAGGGAGAGCATTAGGACAAACACCTAATGCATATGGGATTTAAAACCTAAATGACAGGTTGATAGGTACAGCAAACCACCATGGTACATGTATACCTATGTAACAAGCCTGCATGTTCTGCACATGTATCCCAGAACTTAAAGTCAAATAAAGAAAATAGCACATTTACTAAAAAGAAAAACCAATGCATATCTTAGAGAAGTCAGCCAGAGTCACACAATGCACTGTTGGGAAATTTCCATTTACTTATGTTTTAGTTTCTATGTACATCGGGACTCTGATTCTTCAAGGAAATGTGTTCCAGATTACCTTGTTAAACAAAATAGTTTCCTATCTGTGGTTACTTATGTTAAAAAAAGAAAGAAAGAAAGAAAGAAAAGCAACGCTTTTATTTTCTTGGCAGATGTTGGAAGGATATCATGGTACCACATGAACTTATCTAAAAATGAAGACGGTGGCGTGAGCTGGTACAGTCAGCCTGTACCCCAAAACCTCTACCCCAAAATCTCTGAATCTGTTTTTGACAGGACACAAACTTCCTGAGGACTTCCTTGTCATTGAAGGTCCCTACAGTGTAAAGCATGATCCTTTGTATTTGGTTAAGTGGTCCATGAACTTTCCTTATTTCCTTGAATTGAGCATCTTGGATACTTAGAACTGTACCCTCTCCACAAAAACAAATGAACAAACAACCTAGTCATAGAGATTTCTAATCTAGCGGTTGGCAGATTATGCTGTGTATGTGATTTTGTTCCCGTTTAACTTTACTATCTGATTTCCTTCTGAAGCATCCCTCATTATTCTGTAATATCTTTTAAATCGCCATGTCTCTGTGGAGTGTCATCAATTAGCAAAATATTATGTCAGCTGATAACAGCTTGATCCTTCTTATATCTGCATTATGCAACAGACTCATGAAGATGTAAAGGCTTCGTTCCTCTGCCCAGTAAGGTACATAAAACCAAGACTAGTTTTGTCTTCTAATCCCCAACCTTCTGCTCACCATGGACGAGACAAAATAGGTTAAACAAGGACATCCCCATTTCTAAGAGTTTGTTACTTCCTAACCTAACTTCTTGCAGACTTAAAGAAAAACACTGCCCTTCAGATTTTGAAAGTATTCTGTTAAAGGAGAAGAATCTCTATTTTCCAGGTTTGTCAATGAATGGAGATTAAATAATAGGAAATGTAGTTCCTAGAATAGTAGGGTCTTAGAACACTTGGGGGGGAAAAAAGGCAAATAAATAGTCTTTTGTTCTCCTCTGCATTTGCTTAAATATTTTACAGTTCTGCACCCAGATTTGTCTCGGTTGCAATAAGGACTACATAATTCCTTCAGGTTTTTCCGAAGCCAAATCTCTAGGCCGATCAGCAGATAAAATGTATTGAAAAACCACAGAGTAACATGCAAACAGGAGAAAACCAAAATTGCCCAAACAAAAAACCATTTAAGCAAGTGAAATTTTCCTGATTTCTGCTTTTCTGAGTAAAGGTGTCATTATTTAAACAGCGTGCTCTTTTGTATAATTACGTGTTCGATTTCATCGCTCTATCGCTCCATGGACCTTAATCTTCATATATGGTGTTTCTTTTAATTTAAAAGGGTTTCAGTGTTCCCTCTCCCTTATTTTCTAAGAGACTTGCTGCTGGAAGAGATTAACCGTTACCCTAGAAACACTAAAAACATCAATTTCCCTGGAGCAATATCTCACTAATCTCAGCACTTAAGTCACAATGTTTAGTTAGAGTTTGTTCAGTGAGTACTTTAAGGTTGATTAAATGACCGTTAAATGTCCCACAGCAAGCAAAGCTCAGAAGTAGCAGATCACCCATGTAGGAATGCAGCTGTCTCCACTCAGAGAACAATTTTGTCAAGACCACCTAGAAGATACACAACTACCATGTACTAATGGTAACTGCAGACTTACAATTACTTACAGTACAGGTGATCCCATGCTTGATTCATGTCTAGCCTATACAAATTTCTCTAAAATTTCCTAAACGTGGCATTCAGTCAAAATCTAGATAAACATTCAAGTGTGTATGTGTGTGCATCCTCAATGTGCAGAATCTATATTTTATTTGCTTACCCTCTCACTTGTTGAGGTGTCTTTTTCTCCATTTTATTGTTTATCAGCTCTCCAGGGAGGCACTTGGCAATTTAGATTATGTCTCTTGAGGAATGCAGAGAGCAGATAATGAAATTTTGAGCCAGAGTCTCACTTTGTGGCTCACTGCAGCCTCCAAACCCTGGGCTAGGCGATCCTCCCATCTCGGCCTTCTTAGTAGAAAGGACTACAAGTGTGTGCCACCACACCTGGCTACACTTTTATTTATTTTTTTGTAGAGATGGGGTCTTGCTTTGTTGCCCAAGCTGGTCTCAAACTCCTGACCTCAAGTGATCCTCCCACCTCATCCTCTCAAAGTGCTAGGATTATAGACGAGTGCTACCACACTCAGAAGATGATGGATTTGAGAGGTATCTTCAAGCTGTTTGATCTCCCTGGAACAGAAATAGGGTTGGGTTTTGTATTACAGTTTGAATCAGGGATTAGATAATCTTCTGACAGAAAGTAGAACGTGTTTAGAAAAATGCAGTTTCGGCCAGGCGTGGTGGCTCACGCCTGTAATCCCAGTGCTTTGGGAGGCCGAGGCAGGCTGATCATGAGGTAAGGAGATCGAGATCATTCTGGCTAGCACAGTGAAACCCTGTCTCTACTAAAAATACAAAAAGTTAGCCAGGCGTGGTGGCAGGAGCCTGTAGTCCCAGCCACTCGGGAGGCTGAGCCAGGAGAATGGCATGAACCCGGGAGGCAGAGCTTGCAGTGAGCTGAGATCACGCCACTGCACTCCATCCAGCCTGGGTGACAGAGTGAGACTCCATCTCAAATAAAAGAAAAAGAAAAATGCAGTTTCAAAATATGCCTACAAATTAATACATTTGCTCCTAAGAGTTCCTGGAAGAGAAAAAACAAAAACAAAAATAAAACAAAACAAATAACAATACCAACAACAGCAACAAAATCAGAAACTCAATTCATAAATCAGGAGTTGATCAGAGATTTTGGAGGATCCCAGTAAAATTCACATGAGTCACCATCAAGGAAAATGCCATTCTATCACTTTTGAAATGACTTCCATTAGCTGCTAGACCAGTGGTCCCCAGTCTTTTTGACACCAGGGACTGGTTTCATGGAAGACAATTTCTGGATGGTTTCAGGATGATTCAAGTGCATTACATTTATTTTGCACTTTATTTCTATGATTATTACATTATAATATATATTGAAATATTTATACAACTCACCATAATGTAGGATCAGTGTGAGCCCTGAGCTTGTTTTCCTGCAACTAGATGGTCCCATTTGGGGGTGATGTGATGGGAGACAGTGATAGATCATGGGGCATTAGATTCCCATAAGGAGTGTGCATCCTAGATCCCTCACATGCACAGTTCACAATAGGGTTTACGCTCCTATGAGACTCTAATGCTGCTGCTGATCTGACAGGGGGTGGGGCTCAGGTGGTAATGTGAGCGATGAGGAGTGGCTGTAAATACAGATGAAGCTTCTCTTGCTTGCCCGCTGCTCACCTCCTGCTGTGTGGTCTCATTTCTAACAGGCCATGGACAGATAGCAATCTGTGACTCGGGAGTTGGGGACCCCAGTGCTGACCATTGATAGGCACTCCTAATTCCTATTTCCAATCTAACTTGGTGGAGCATACTACTCTTCTATGAAGATTTAGAGGAATATGGTGTTACTGTATTCCCATTTCAGAAGTAATAAAACTGAGGCATGAAAGGTCAATGTGTTTCCCTGGACTTGTACAGTTTCCTGAAGCAAGAATGTACAGCTGGATGGAGAAGTACTTTCACAGAAGCCTACTTAAAAAAACAATGTATAATGCTTTGAAATTCATTAAGCCTATTTGCAAAAACTTACATATTTTAGTATTATACAAACATGTATGTCAGCTCATTGGAAATTTTGGCTGTTATGAATTAAAATCTGATTTGAATGTTTAAAAATAATTTGTAGGAAGGCTTTGCTTGCTATAACTGAGATTTGCATGTAAAATATCTTTTATTTATAATATACTTTGCTTTATTTTTTCATCTAGTTGTTAAATATTTTGAAATATAATTCTAATGTAAAGTTTCATTTCTGTGCCTAGGAAATTATGTGAATACTCTTCCATATGACTTAATTTTGTATTGAGTCCGGGTGCTAATTGCAGTCTGCTTTCCTCCAGTTAGTGGCACCAAGATGCCTTTCCAAGATGTTTAAACTCACGTTTTCACAGTGCCCACTTTCATGTAATACAGCTATTGTATTTTAAAGGTGATTGTCCACTTTAAAAATAAAAGATGCCAAAGTAAATACATAGGAGATACTACGTTATTTATTCCACTGGATAGGAAAGCTGGGATCCTCCAGTTGGGCTCCCAGTGCTTTCATTTATTTTTGTTTTTATTTTTTTGAGACAGAGTCTCGCCCTGTCACCCAGGCTGGAGGGCAGTGGCCAGATCTCGGCTCACTGCAACCTCCCATCTGCCAGGTTCAAGTGATTCTCCTGCCTCAGCCTCCTAAGTAGCTCAGATTACAGGCGCCTGCCACCACACCCAGCTATGAAGTTTTAGTAGAGACAGGGTTTCACCATGTTGGCCAGGCTGGTCTCAAACTCCTGACGTCAAGTGATCTGCCTGTCTTGGCCTTCCAAAGTGTTGGGGTTACAGGCGTGAGCCATCGGTCTGGCTCTGATTCCTCTCATTTGTAAAGATAAGGATGCTGAGTCCAGTGAGGTGGTGCTGCTTGCCAAGTTCACACAACTAGTTAAGGCAGAGCCAGCATCAAAGCCCACATCTCCTGGCTCTCAGTCAAGTCCTTTACCACTGTATTAAAGGAGGCCATATTTAGAAAAGATTAAAATGTTGAAATTTTCTCTCCACATCTGTATTTTACAGAAAAGGAAATCTCTAATATGAATTATAGTCACGATTTCCAGTGTTTAACTGAAAAGTACTGGAGCTCTGAAAATGTTCAGGTTTGTCCTTCATAAGTTATATGGAAAATAATGACAAAGCCAACTCCATCTCCCGCTATGAACATACTATTCATTGTCTGATATATTGGGTGTACAGCTGCTCTGAGCCTCTCTTGAACACCCTTCTATTTACTTTATTGCAAAGTTATTATGGATTTTGGAATCAGCTGAAGTATTTCTTAGTTTACAACAATGTTGTTTAAGGTTCACCGTTAAAAATCATGGTGGTAAAAATACTAACAGCCCTTTCCCCTATTAGAAATCATTTTAAAAGTACCTTAAGACAATATTTCAGAGGGACATTTCAACTTGCAACATATCTGACATTTGTCATGTTAATGCCTGGAAAAGGATGCTTGTCAAGAAGGATTTTGTTCTTTTACTAGTAGGAAGTGCATTACTCTAAGTATATATGCTTGCCTCAGCTCTCTTGAGGATCAGAATAATAATAATAATATATTTCTTGAATGCTTACTAACTGCTAATCTCTGGAATAAACGTTTACATGCATTATCTCATTGAATTCTCACAGCTACCTCATGAGATGGTTATTATAATCCCTACTTTACAAGTGAAGTAATTAAAGTCGAAGGGTCAAGATCATCAGCTTGATAAATAGCAGTGATTGAAATTTAAGCAGTCTCAGTTCAGGCCCTAGCTCTGTGTTCGCATGTGAAATCTCCTGGGGAAGAGACTGCTTCCCAGGCTCGACATTATTTGTTTAGGGCCTTGGTCAGGGAGGACTTTCTGCGTGGAGTAAGGACCTGGTTAAGACGTGAAGAGACTACAGTGGTGGAGTACATGGACACTAGGCACAGATGGCTGGGGTGAGTATCTGCTTTGATACTTACCACATCTTTCTCTAAGTTTTCATTTCCTCATATAATGGGAAATTCTTCATAAATCCATAGGTTTGTTGTGAGAATGGGATAAGGTCATCCTCATAAAGTGCTTTGCACAATGGTGGGCACATAATATGCTCTCAAAAAAGCTTAGCTATACATATACTTGATTGGTACCAAAGACAAAAATGAAATTTCTAGTCCATTGCCAATTTCTCTATTAATGCCTATTATTACTTGAGAATTATTACCTATTCTCAGGTAATACTATATTTATTGAGTCCCTACTCACAAAGTATATTTTTACTGTTATTCTAGTCCTCAAGGGAGCTGAAGCAAGCATATATACTTCTTTCTGAAGAGGAAAGAAGCTCCCAATGGCAATCTGGAGGCTAGGGGTGAGAGAGATTTGCTTTCTGCTTTGAAAAGCCCAGCTTCTCATTGAATCTTACTTGCAAGAAAATGAAGCAGCCAGTCTGCAGGGGTTTGTGTATGATAATAGAAACTACAATAAGATGGAACATAACTTGGATATGGTGCTAGCTCTCAAGAAGCTGAGGAAGAGGCATGCTAGCAGGGGATACCATGGGCAGAAATGTGCACAGTCATTATAGAAACTCATCATTCAGGATGAGGCGTGGGATTCTGGGCAGAGAGCCACTGACTAAGAGGAAGTACTTCAGGACAGCTTCCTGGAGATGATCAAATGGTTGTTATATGAAACAGATGGGGAAGACCTATTGAGAGTCAAAGAAGCTATTCTCTGCACTTAGGATATTTCTGGCAAAATGTCTGGGATAGGAGTTACATGAAAAAACAATCAACAACAACTACACAACACAGATCTTTCCTAACACAAATGAAGGCTGGTGGTTAGGGTATAGAATGAAATGTGGAATGAGATGAGAGTGGTTGGATGAAATAGAAGCATAGGTTAAAGAGTCCTAGAGGATATGGTTTAAACATGGCTTAGAGCCAGAGATAACTAGCAAACTACTAGAGATCTAAAGAAGAGTTCATTATTGGGCTCTCTCTCTCTGTCTTTCTCTCTGTCTTGCACCCAATTCCAGGGTTTTATGTTTGGAATACCTCTCTCTCCCACTTCTTCCTATTCCCTTCTCCTTCCCTGGACTAATCCATGCAGAGTGTTCAGGTCTCAGCTTTACATCTTCCTTTAGGAATTCATCCCTTACCAGCGTTAGGTATTTTCCAGGTAGGAATTCATCCCTACCTGGGTAAGGTATTTTCCTGTAGGTCCTAGTGATGGCCTCTGCTTACCTCATCAAATCTGTTTTTGTCTTCTACAGCTGTGTAATAAATTACCACAAGCGTAACGACTTTAAGAAAAAAAATTTATCCTCTCACAGTTTCTGTGGATCAGGAGTTCAGAATGCTTTAGCTATGTCCTCTGCTTAGGGTCTTAAAAGGCCAAAAGCAAGATGTTGGCCAGATGTGTCCTCATCTGGAGGCTCGACTAGGGAAAGATTGGCTTCCAAGCTCCCTCAGGTTGCTGGCAGAATTCATTTCCTTGCAGCCGTAGGACTGATGTCCTTGTTTTCTTGACAGCTGTTGTCCGGGCCCACTCTCAGTGCTGGTGCTTGCTGCATGGCCTTCTCTTTAATAAGGCAATTTGCTTCTTCAAGGCTAGTGGGAGAATCTCTCTTCTCATCCTTCTATGACAGAGTGACATTACATAATCATGGGAGTGACTATCCATTACCTTTGTCATATAATGTAACCTAAGCAAGGGAGCAAATATCCTATTATACCCATAAGGGTTGCCCACACATAACAGGAAGAGATTATACAGGGTATGTATACTAGGGATAAGGGATCTTGAGGGCCCTCTCAGAATTCTGTCTATCACAATATCTTTTGTCACATTGCATTACAGTTGCCAGTTGACTGAGATCTCAGAGAGACTGTATCTTGGTGACCCTTATAGTTTCTGCTTTGCCTAGTGCTTAGCAGATACTCTCTTCTCAATAAAAATTTGCGGAGTCACTTAGTAAGTGCTGACAGGTCAGTTAAGATCAGTTTAGATCAGTTTAGATAGTAGAGAGTATGGAGGCCTGAAGAGGACAAATTTCAATAATTTATACATTTAGTAGAAATAGGTGAAAAGATGCTGTTGAACGGCAATGAAGAACAGAGAAACTCTGAACTAAGTCCAGAGTCTATAAAATCTGTTAATGAAGACAGCTATGGTGATGGGGAAATCGAATGCTGTAATTTTGGAAGTAGTGGTTATGCGACACTCAGTTAGCAATTTTGGTCAATTATATTGCATATGCTGTTGAATAGGTAAGAATGAACGGTTCCCAGTAATTGTGCTAAAGTATGGAAAGCCATCATAATCACTGCTTTAAGAAACTGTATATTTAGGCCAGACATGGTGGCCCATACCTGTAAACCCAGCACTTTGGGGGCCAAGGCCGTGGATCCCTTGAGGTCAGGAGTTCAAGACCAGCCTGGGCAACATGGTGAAACCCTGTCTCATTGAAAATACAAAAATTAGCCAGGTGTGGTGGCACATGCCTATAATCTCAGCTACTCCAGAGGCTAAGCCAGGAGGATCGCTTGAAACCTGGGAGGCAGAGGTTGCAGTGGGCCAAGATCGTGCCACTGCACTCCAGCCAGGGCAGCAGAGTGCGACTCTGTCTCAAAAAGAAAAACAAAACAAAACAAAACACCTATATATTTTGAACTTTTTCTCTAATCAAAGCACGTGGTTAAATCTGTTGGAGGGTGTGTCAGGGCTCAACCAAAAGACTATAGAGAATTTAAAGCAGGGAATTGGGTTATGCACATGATGGGAACTCTGAGAAACCAAAGAGGGGGCAGTGAGGTTAACCAGAGATTAGCAACACCAGAAAGCCACTACCATCTGGGGGTACAGAGGGAGGAGGCTGTCATACAGGAGCTTAGGGACCGGAGCTACAGGCAGGTCCTGGAACTAGCGTAGGCTGTCCTGAGCAGTAACCGGGATCATAGAGGAGAGTGGGCTGTCTCCAGAGATGCTGGCTGACTCAGAGGGAGAGGAGGAATGCCCTGGCTTCTCCTTCCCTCCTACTCTTCAGTCTTCGACTGTTGCCTCCTAGTAATTAAACCCAGCTGAGGCAGTCAATGAGGGAGCAGAGAAAATGCAGGCAGCAGACAGCCGCCCTCTTCCCGGGCATCTTCTAGATTTAGAGCAGAAGATGAGAAACATACCCGTGAGCAAACAAGCTCAGGACCAGCACAAGGACATAAAGATGCATAGCAGGCATCTGTCCTCATGGGGCTTACATTGTAGAAGAGGAAAGTAGGCATGCACAGTTAAACATAACACAGGAGAAATCAACACTTTCGAGAATAGTAATTGATGACTTTTGCAATGGCAGTCTGAGTGGCATCATAATTAAAAACAAAAAACAAAATTGTAGTCATTCAAAATGGAGTTTGTCTATGGAATTAAATCAGATATTAATTGAGTTTGTATTTCACATTATAATCAGCAAAAACAAAAAGTAAATTTTAGAAGAAACTTTGGAATATATGTACATATGTATGGCTTAACGGAGGAGATTTAAAGACAGGCAACCCAGAAACTATGAGATACATACAACTGGTTATACACAGTATTTTAAAATTATGACAAAATACATAAAACCATATATAAAGGTAGAATACACATAATAAATTGGGAAAGAATGTTTCTAACAAATGACACAAAAAGAATCAACACCTATAATATGTCGACAAAGTAAGAAAAAGACAACCAAATAAAAAAGTTAGCAAAAAATATTGGCAATTCATACAGAGAGTAAGAGACTATGGTTCAATTTTTGTAAAGCAAAGCATTTTTTAAAAAGCCCTCCTTTCTGATTTATGAAAATTCAGAGAAATATGATAGATGGCATACCTGGCTGGCTTTTTCCATTATTTACTGGAAGGGAGGAGCAGAGGGGTATGGAATGGAGGAGCAGGTCATGAGAGAGACAAGCAAAAGCCAAAGGAGTCAATAAGACAAGTCTGTACAACACATATAGTGTAAACATGGTCCTATTTATGGGAAATTGTGTAACTATATGGCTATATATGTATATGCACATACTACTTCCACTGTCCCCACCCTAATTCCAGCACCATCGTCTGTCACTTAGATTCCTGCTAGAGTCTTCTCTCTGATTTCTCTCTTCCACCTTCTCCACCTTTTTTTTTTTATATATATATACAGAGTCTCACTCTGTTGCAGTGGCTTGATCTTGGCTCACTGAAACCTCTGCCCCCTGGGTTCAAGTGATTCTTGTGCCTCAGTCTCCCAAGTAGCTGGGAATATAGGCACACGCCACCATACCCAGTTAATTTTTGTAGAGATAGGGTTTCACCATGTTGGCCAGGCTGGTCTCGAACTCCTGAGCTCAAGTGATCTGCCTGCCTCAGCTTCCCAAAGTGCTGGGAATATAGGCATGAGCCACTGTGCCTGGCCCACCTTTGCCTTCTAATCGTCCATCCTCCATGCAGAGCAGCCAGTGGGGTTCTTTGGAAAGTTAAATCATATCATGACCCTCCTCTGATCAATACTCTCCTGCAGCTTTCCATCTCAGTAAAATCTGACTCCTCATGTTGTACTGTTCTTCCCTTCCCTTAGCACACTCCAGCCCCTCGAGTCTCCCTGCCATTTCCCAAACATCCTGAACACAATCTCACCTCACAGCTTCAGTTCTTGCCACCCCCTCTGTCCAGATAGCTCCATCTTCCCACCCTCCTTTCCATGCCACTGCTCAAATGTTACCTCCTCAGAGAGGATTTCCCTGATGATCCCATTTAAAATAACATTTTCTTTACTCTTTAATGCTTATAGACTCTATTTTTCTTCGTAGCACCTATTACCACCTGACATATGACTAGACTCAAGGACTAGCACCTTCAGGACATGGACTGTGTGTCAATGGCACATAGTAAACACTCAAAAATTATTTACTGAATGAAGGAAAGAATGAATAAATGGAGATGAGTGGGTAAGGACAGTCACCCCAATATTAACAGTAGTAAGTTTCAGGTGCTTTTTGTTTTTTCTTCCAATTTTTCTGTCACTCAAATATTAATAAGTAACCGAATTTTTAAACATTCTTTTCCTGATAAGAAATCAGAAGATTTGGCTTGTGTTTAACAAGGAGTCCATGATAAATTCATAGGAAGAAGGACTCTAACGAAAAATGTACTTACTGCCCTTCCTTTTCATCTCAGAAATGCAGGATTATTCGTAATCTCTGTAGCACTCATTCTTACAGAGACTTTAAGATGTTACTTAGCTATTTCTTTGTGTATTTTCTAGATATGGGTAGAAAATTGAATTTGCAGGAACCCAGCTCCTATACCAAATGTATGTGCCCTGCATCTGACAGTCTTCTGCAATGGAGATAAATGTGTTTGTTGTTCATGTTTAACAAACAAACAAACAAACAAACAAAAAACACTAATACTTGCTGAGATACGAAAAAAGTGGACTGATGTTTCAATTCATTTTGAAGTGCATAAAACAAATAAGATGGATTAACGGATGAATGGAAGGATTGGTAGATGTGGAATAAAACAAGACAGTTAAGATGTTAATGGTAGAATCTAAGTGCTGATGGTATAGGTCTTCACTGTAAGATTTTTCAACTTATAAGTATTTGAAAAATTTCATAATAAAATTTTGTGCATTAATTAAGTACAAGAGAACTTAAATTGTGTAAGAGGGAGCTTTAAAAATGTTATGGGAAAAATGGAATTAAAAGGTAAAGGTAAAAAATTTAAACTTTATATCTCAACATAAGCACCATCAAATTTAAGACACTTGTGTAAGTGATAATATCAGTCATTTAGTTTATCCCTAAAGAACTGAGGGTCCTGGGAATTTAACCATGTCAGTGCAATCTTTTTTATATTATAAACTGAAGAAAAATAAGTGCCTTTTAAAGGTTTCTTTTAAGATTAGAAAAAAAGTAGTGGGAAGGAGCCAAATAAGCACTGTAAAGTGGATGCCTAATGATTTCCCATTGAAACTCTCACACAGTTGCCCTTGAGAGGAATGAGCAGGAGCATTGTCATGGTGGAGGAGGACTCTCTGGGGAAGCTTTCCCAGCCATTTTTCTATTAAATCTTTGGCTGACTTTCTCAAAACACTCTCATAACCAGCAGATGTTATCGTTCTTTGGCCCTCCAGCAAGTTAACAAGTAAAATGCCTGGAGCATCCCTGAAACTATTGCCATGACCTTTGCTTTTGACTGGTCTGCTTTTGCTTTGTCTGGATCACTTCCACATCTTGTAGCCATTGCTTTGATTGTGCTTTGTCTTCAGGATTGTACTGGTAAAGCCATGTTTCATCTCCTGTTACAGTTCTTTGAAGAAATGCTTCAGGGCCTTGATCTCACCTGTTTAAAATTTCCATTGCAAGCTGTGCTCTTGTCTGTAACTGATCTGAGCACAGTGTCTTTGGCACCCATTGAGTGAGAAGTGTACTCAATTTTAGTTTTTCAGTCAGAATTGTGTAAGCTGAACCAATTGAGGGTCTATAGTGTTGGCTATTATTTAGGCTGTTAATCATCAATCCTCTTCAATTAGGGCATAAAAAAGATTAAATTTTTCCTCCCAAATTGGTGCAGATGGTCTGCCACTGTAGGCTTCACCTTCAACATCGTTCTTGTCACTTCTTACAATGAGTTATCCCTTTGTATACTGCTGACTTCTTTGAGGCACTGTCCCCATAAACTTTTTGCAAAAACGTCAGTCATTTCACTGTTCTCCCATCCAAGCTTCACCATAAATTTGATAATTTGTTCTTGCCTCAATTTTAGCAGAATTCATGTTGCTCTGATAAAGACTGTTTTTAAGTTGGTGTCTTACCTTTCTTAGTGCCTCAAACCAGATCCTAGGTGTGCTATACAAGTTAGTACAAGTTTACTTTTGTGCAAAACTTTTTAATCCATTTGTAATTTTTTTATAATATGCATTTTACATAAACTTTTTAAAGACCCCTCATAATATTCAAAGCTACCTATTTCTTTTTGAAAAGAGGGAGAAAATAGATACTTTGATAAAAGCACTAATAGGGTTTTAGACATAGTAAATATTTTAGTCCATTTATTGTCTTACTTAGGATTTGTGGTTGCATAAGCCACATTTATTTGATTGGGGAAAAATACATTTTGATCATTTGGTAGTAGGGTTTCATAAAATATTTTCTGTGTTTCAAGCGTTTATATAAGAAACTATGAGAGTCTGGTTTTTCCCACCAATTAGGACTTTCAAAAGCTTGTTGAAAAACACCCTTCTAAACTTGACAGCTATTGAGAGCTGTTGTGCTGAACTACAATTAGCACTGTTAATAATAGCTTTTCCAGGAAAAGAATTTAATGACTGTGCAGAATCAAAAACTCTAAATAAAGTATCATTGTGTGTATCACTTCAATGTTGTCTTTGTTTTCCATGTAATTAACAGGCAGAAAAACTGGTCTCACTGCTAAATATTGTAACCTTTGAACACACAACTCTAAAAATACATTCATTCATTCATTCCAATGTGCCACACTGTTCGTTACACAGAGGCCATAGAGAGTTAGGAACAGAATTTCCACTCTTTTTTTTTTCTCTTTCTCCTGCTTCTTTTTCTCCATCTCCTTCTTGTTCTTCTACCTCCTCTCTCTTTCTCTTATTCTCACTTTTTTTCCTCCTAATCTCCTCTTCTTTCTCCCTCCTACCTCTTTTTCTCTCCTTTCCTCCTGCCTCAGGCTGCCAGAGAGAGATGCCAGGTCATTTCTACATGCTAATTTCTGCCACTAGCGAGATCATACTGAGGTAGCATATAGAGGGATAGAGATGGTTTAAGGGCAGTAGCAGTAGCCAAGGGTTAACTGTGTATCAATTACAGAGACAAGCACCTTGTAATTTAAAGCCTATTGACTCCTCAAGCCAATCCTAAGAAATAGGTGCATTTTACAGAAAAGAAAACTAAGATCCCAAGAGACCATCCAGGGTCAATCAGTCAGTAAAAGGCAAAGCCAGAATCCTATACAAGAGAGTAGAATGTGGCAGAAAAAACCCTTGGCCCAGAATCCCAGGTTTGAGCTTTTGTACCATCAGTCATCAGTGGTGTGACTCTGGGCAGTCATCCACACCTCTGTAAGCCTCACTAACCACTTGATAAAATTAGAAATCTAGATTAGTCATTTGTGAGATGTTTTTCTAGCTTTGACATCTTGTTATTCAGTGATGCCCAGTTCCTTTATCCACAAATCCTCTTAATCCTGCTATTCATAGACTCTCACTCCCTTTTTAGATTCATACATTGTTTTGTTTTGTTTTTAGAGACAGGGTCTTGCAGTGTTGCCCAGGCTGGAATGCAGTGGTGTGATCACAGCTCACTGCAGCTTCAAACTCATAGGCTCAAGCAATTCTCTTGTCTCGGCCTCCTGAGTAGCTGTAACTATATGTGCACACCATTACTCCCAGCTAATTAAAAAAGTTTTTTAGAGACAGAGTCTCTCTGTGTTGTCATACATATTTTATACAATAAATACTGAACAATTCCACATATATGTTGAAATTAGACAAGCTATCTATATAGTGTATATAGTCATTGAATAAATGTCATTAATTAATTGGTAAGTGCTGCCTCAGCTGCAGAAAGAAAGCTATTGTGTTTGAGGATCAGGTGGTATCTCACAGGACTTCCTGAGTTTCAAACGGGGAAGGCCATTTTTTAAGGATAGATAAGAGTATGTCTTGGAATGTTAATGTCCTATCAAATACAGTTTGGGAAATGCAGTCCCAGTATTCTGAAATTTGATTTTACATTATATACTGAAACACACATATAAGATTTACATAGATGCATAATAGAGTCATATACATTATTTTCCTATAATAAAGTTTGTTGTTGTTGTTGTTTATTTTCCTCTTATCCCATTAATTGTGCATCTCCTTCCATACCCTCCCACTTGTGCTACCAGGGAAATTCATATTAACAACTTAGGACATACCAATTATCCATACCCATGTAATAATGTTAAACATATGCATGTATTTACATGTGCATATATATATAGAGAGAGTTTTCTTGTCATGGATTTAAAATGGAATCATAGTATATGCACCCCTTATCAGTTTGCTGTCCTCACTTGATAATATCTCATGCCATTCCCTCTAAGGAATTTGACTTAGTTCTAACTAAATTTCTTCTAATGTTTTAATAATGTTCCATAGAGTATATTGCTATTTTATTCAATCATTCCTTTTGCTGGAAAATTATCTTATTTTCATATTTTTGGCCATTGCAAACAATGCTGTAGTACACACTCTGCTGTACACATCCTTAGGCTCTTGTGCTATTTTTTCTTATGGGTCATAGTCTCAGGATGGAACGGAAGGTCAAAATTATGTGTATTTTAAATTTGAATAAACATTGGTGAAAGTATTGTAATAACGAATATTTCCTTCAGCAATGTAGAAGAGTGGTTACTTCCACTTATTCTCAGGAGTAATGGGTATATTGTTTCATTTTTACCAGGCTGAGTGTTACAAAGTACTCTCTCTTTCTTAATTCAATTTGTATCTTCTTACCTGCCAGTGAGCAATTTTCTTACATGTTTATTATCCATATGATTTGCTCTTCTATAATTGCCTATTCCTATTTTTATTCATTTTTGTTTTTAAATTTTTGTTAGTCATTTCGTTGTCAATTTGTAAGAGCTCCTTATATATTAAAGATGATGAACATTTGTAATCTGAGGGGCTACTTTTATAAAAAAAATTGATTGTCTTTATCTTTTGTCATAAAAATTTTGCAATTTTTATGTAGTCTAGTATACCTTTTCTTTCTTTTGTAAATTCTAATTTTCTCATTTTGTTAAGATTTTTGCTACCTGTTATATGCAGAGTCTTCTAATTTTCTTCTAGGTTTTTTTGTTAATATCTAAGTTTTTAAAAAAATTATTTGAAGTTTATTTTTAAATAAAGTGTAGGATAGGTATCCAACTTTATTTTCTTCTAAATGAGTGGTCATATTAAGCAGTATGGCTTATTAAATTAACCAGCCTTTTAACACTAAAATAAGATACTACATTTGAAGTGGAATGCATTAAATTTTCTAATGTACCCAGATATATTTATAGATTATCCACATTGTGCAATCATCTATGTGTCTGTTTTTTGATCAATATCATACTGATTTGATTACAAAGTTTAGCTAAAGATTCTGATAACTGGAAAGTAAAGTCCCCTCTCACTTTTCTTTTAGAAATATTTCTTGGCCTTTCTGAAGCATCTATTTTTTCTTCCAAGAAAACATTAAGAATATTTTAAATTAAAAGAAAAATAGTGAAAATTCTATTTGGAATTGTAATAAATGTCTAATATTTTGGTAATAATATTTATATAATATCAAGTATTTTCATTTAAGAAGACACTATACCTTTTCATTTATTTTTGGTATTTGTCTTTAAAAGTTTTCCTCAAAACTTCATAGTTATGACAATATGGTTATGTTTATAAGATAAGTGCTATTTTTTTACACTTTCACATCTAAATGCTTATTATGAATAGAAAAATGTAATTGATTATTTTATATTTATGAAGTATCCAGCTATCTTTTAAAAATTTCTTAATAATTCTTGTAGTGTTTCCTTTGTATTTTGTCTTTTTGAGACTCCTTTGTTAGATAAAAAATTCAAACTCCAAAAATGTTATATTTTCTACTGTTCAAATTAATAATTTTATTGTTTGCAGTATTTTCATATTGCTACATACTCCATATCAATATTGTATAGCAATGTGATAAAAATCCCTCTCTGATTTCTGATTTTAATTGAAATTATGTTAGTGTTTGGCAATTTAGAATAATATTTGATGTGTTTTCTTTAATAGGTAACATTTTAAAGTAGCTTTCTTCTATTCTTATTTTTATTAGTGCTTTACTTAGAAATGGCTGCTGAATTTTGAATTTTTCATTTTCTATTGATATAACCAAAATGTTTTTCTATTTAATTGTTATTTAATGGGTTATGTTGCTAGATTTCCTGACATTAAACAGTTCATTTCTAGAATAGAATTATACTCATGACTGCGCTTGATGGTTCATGCTTATAATCTCAGCACTTTGAGAGGCTGAGGCAGGATGATCACTTAAGCTCAGGAGTTCGAGACCAGCCTGGACACCATAGGGAGACCCCACCTCTACAAGAATAGAAATAAAAATAATTAGCTGCATGTGGTGGCTCATGCATGTGGTCCCAGCTACTTGGGAGGCTAAGGTGGGAGGACTGCTTCATCCTGGGAGGTTGAGGCTGTGAGAAGCCATGATCAGGCCACTGTACTCCAACCTGGATGACAGTGAGATCTTGTCTCAGAAAAAAATAAATAAATTATACTTGATTGCAGGGGGTAGACTTTATTTGCTAATATTGTTAATATTTGGAATATATGTTTATAGGTGACCTTTGGTACTGTTTTAATCATACTTTGATATTTAAGGGTGCTAATTTCATAATATTAATTGGGCAGCATTTAATATTTTGCTGATGTCTAGAATGGTTTAAATAACATTGGAATTATCTGTTAAGATTAGATAAAATTCAGCTGTGAAACCATCTGGTACTGGTGATTTATTCAGTTATGAATAAATAATTTTCTAATTTAAACAATTTTCTAATCTCTTCTTTGGTATTAATTTTGATTATTTATATATTGCTGGAACAATGTCCCTTTACTATAGATTTTCAAATTTGATGCAATCAAATTGCATGTGTTATTGTCTTATAATTCTTTTATTCTTTTCTATATTTTTCATTGTCTCCTTTTTGATACCTTCTTTCCAGTCTCCGACATTTTGCTTTCTCTTTTCTTTCCTCTTTTATTGAGGCTTACAAAGGGTTTAGTCTATTGATCTTTTCAAATAACTGGCTTCTAAATGTATCTGTTCTTTCTTTTTACATTTCTGTTTTTTGTTTCATTACTTTCAACTTTTACATTTACAACTTCTCTTTTCCTTGTTTCAGTATTTGTTATTTATTTTACATTTTAAATTGAATGTTTGGTGTCTTTAATGTTTATCTTTTTAGAAAATAATGACTTAAGGCTATAAAATTTCCTTTGTGTACAGCTTTCACTGGTTTTACAGTGTGTTCTTTTTATTGCTTTATGTGATTGTTTTCCACTTTAATTTTGATATCCACTTTGATTCAATAATTAACAAAAAGTATGTTTACAAATTTGTAATTAGTTACAATATTTTCACCTTATTATTTATATATTAAATTATTGCATTACAATGAAAATAAAATGACTTGTTAAATCTCTTCTTTAAAAAAAATTTTAAGAGTTTTTTTGTGGTCAAGTATATATTGAATTTTAGTAAATATTCCATAGATTTGAATAGCTATATACAGATATATATATTCAATTCTCCATTTAAGAGTTATAAGTGATAAAGTTCTCTCTCTATATATATATTTAAAATATATAAATTTATAAATATTTATATGTTATATGTTATATATCATATATAATATAAATATATATCAATATATCTATTTTAGAGACAGAAATCTAGCTCTGTTGCTCAGGCTGCAGTGCAGTGGCTTTATTTTTAAATTGAGTTTGTTGGTTGTTCTTTTCAATTTCTCTGTGCTTTAAATTTTTTTCTATTAAAGCTCTGTGCTTGATTTGAAAAGAGGTATATTTGTCTGCCATGTCAATGTCAAGCACCCCTCGTCTGCTGCTCATAGTCAGACACATTTCTCTGCTCCTATTTATAAACAAGATCCCATTTTTTTTTCCACCAAGGCATTCTACTTCTAATTGTCACCCCACTCACTCCACTAAAATAAATTCTTCAGCATACTTTCACTTGCTTCTCTTCTCTGCTTTATTTTCATCAGATGAAAAATTTGGAATGTTTTTATTCCTAAGTCTCCTCTCTACCCCAAACCCACTCTTCCACAAGCTCCTATGTTTTGTTGACATAGTGAAATACTTTTAATTCTAAACTCATCAGGCTTTCATTTCAGTGTTTCTTTTTATTTCAAGAATCCTTATTTAGCACTTAAACTCCACATTCTTAGATTCTCATTATATATTTAGATTTAAATTCATACTTTTTAAATATATAAATATACATAGATATAGTTAGAGAGCTGGATTGTGTGTGTGTGTGTGTGTGTGTGTGTGTGTGCGCACTGTACTAAAATGCTCTTCAATTTCTTTGTTCAACTGATCTCCCCAGCCTCTCTATTCCACTGGGTACCTGTATCCTTTGTTCTTCTTACTTCAGGTTGTTATTCTAATGGGTTATTTTTCTTTGTGGACTCATGGGAACCTGGATACAGATTTTGGAGTGCCAGTGGTCCCCTAAGTGAGGGAAAGCAAAGCATCCCCTGCCTAATTCCCTTAGGAATTGTGTAACAGGGAGGCAGAGAGAATCTGTCTAAGCAATGAAAAGAACATTTCTATTCCTCTTTCTACTCACACTTTCCTATCGTCAGAAATAGGGAAGTCTCAGCCCACCAGACATACCTCTTTGGGCTTTGTGGAGGTCAGGCTCAGAACCCTCACATAAGATTAAGTTGACCTTAGCTGCCTGGAGTGCACAGAACTCTGAGACTTTTCCCAGCATTCATCAAGCACAAACTTTATTTTGAGGGTATCTAAGTCTGGTTTTCAGACAAATGCCTAACCCATGTTGGGACAGAACTCCACATTTTCTCCTCTATCAAGACTTTTTGGAACTCAATACTTTATACTCTACAGCTCACCAACACCAATTGCTGCTTGTCTCAACATAGACAAACAAATTCAAGCTAGGAATGAATACAAAATAAAATACTGAAATTCTATCACTATCTTTCCATAATCCTCTTAGAACCGAATTACAGTTTTTCAATTAATTAATTATATGACTAATTAGAACACCTTTAAAATGAAGGAGTAAGCAGAGATGAAAAAGGGCAGGATCTGGTTATGTGTAATATAATGTGGTGGAAGTTGTTTTTACAGATGCCTAAAATCCTTCAAGTAATCACTACCTTTCCTATGCCTCAGCTCATGTGATGCCAGCCTTGATAAATTGCACTATTAGTTAGAAACACTTCTGTTGCATGTAACAGAAAAATAAATATATATGACTTATATAAAAATGGAATTTATTTGCTCATTTAACTATCTGGAGCCAAGCAGACTCTGGGAAGAATAGGAACATTGGACTTTGGACAATTACTATTCAATTATGTTATTGGTGACTAGTTTCTGCCTAACTTCTATTTTTTTCTGTGGCAAAACTATTCCATCTCAAGAGTCTAAGATATCTACCCAAAACCTCAGGGATATTGGGTTTCTTGGTCATGCCCAATGGCAAAGAAGTCTTTTCCATTAGCTCACTGAGAAGAGCATGTGAACTTTTCCAGAAGCTCCCAGCACACATCAACCACATTTCATTGGCCCTATGTGGATCAAATACCGTCATGGACAAAAAAAACTGTCCTATTCTTTGGCTTGTACAAAAGTGATCAAGATCACATAAAGACACAGATAGTGCCCACCAAAACCATGTTTGTCAGGGTCACCAAAGATTTCTCCTTTGACAAATCTAGGAATCAATTCACATTCCTCATTTTACTTGATTTATTAGTAGTATTTGATGCAATTGATCATCCACACCTTCTTGAAAGACTTTGTTCCCTTTGCTTCCATGAAGGTACACTCCTGGTTTTTTTCCTACCTCACTAACTGCTTGAGTTTAGTCTCCTTTGCCAGTTCTTCCTCAAGGTCCAGTATCTAACAGATGGAGAGGACTTGAAACAGTTTTTAGACCTCTTCCTTTTTCTGTCTATACTCAACTGCCTTCAAAGTCTTAATTTCATGGCTCTAAATATGAATTATACAAACATGTACAATAAACATCATCATCTAGAAGATATCAAATCAATGTCATCTTTCTTATCACTAAATGCAAGAGAAATGTTATTTGATTTACTGCTAGCAGAACCCTATCATGTAGATTCTGTTATTAACCCCATTTTACAGGTGAGAGAATGAGACTTAAGACATAATAAATAACTTGGGCAAGATCACACAGCAAGAAAGTGATAGAGCCAAGCCTGGAATCTCAACAGATACATTGCAGAGCTGTTCTTAACCAGCACATGTTACTGTCTCTATGGTGTCAATAACTTCTTGATATGTATCACTTCTGAAAGGCATTTATTTGCTCACAGGTGGTAATCTGAAGTCATTAGGATGTCTTGCTCTCAGGAGCCTATTTCCCTGATGTCAAGGATTTCCTAAAATTTAAAGTTTTCTACTGTTTTAAATGACTTCAGAATTTTCAGTAGCAAATTTTCCTGCTCCTGGGAAAATTTTAAATGCCAATTACCACTGATTCTGTTTTCCTGAAAAAATAAAAATAAATTGCTCAACACACTAAACAGAAGAAGCTTGAAACACTCTTTGAAACTTATTTCCCTGGCTTTATTTTATTCTCAACCATCTTATTGAAATGATAACTTTGGAAAGTAAAGCATAAAAATAATAAAATAAATACGGTGATAAAAAGTAATGAAATAAAATAACTTTGCTTTCTTGTCCTCCTTTTTAAATCTGTATTCCATCTTCCCCATTCCATTAAAATAATCTCTCAATTACCAAATTCAATAGACATTTTTCAGTCTTTGTTTTACTCAGTTTTCATCTGGCATTTAACAGTGCTGATCACTCTATTCCTGAACCTATTTTCTCCTTTGACTTCCATGACATTATACTCTTCTGAATTTCCTCCTACTTCCATGACATTTTCTTTAGAATACTACTTACGCAAAGTATGCTTAAGCTTGGTTTTCTTCAGGCTTTTAAGTGCTCTTCTCTCCCCGGATAATGTCATCCATTTAAATTGCCATTTAAAACCAAATCACCCCTGGGAGGCCGAGGCAGGCAGATCACGAGGTCGGGAGTTCTAGAGTAGCCTGATCAACATGGTGAAACCCCGTCTCTACTGAATATACAAAAATTAGCCGGGCATGGGGTATGCGCCTGTAATCCCAGCTACTCAGGAGCCTGAGGCAGGAGGATTGCTTGAACCCAGAAGGCGGAGGTTGCAGTGAGCTGAGATTGCACCACTGCACTGCAGCTTGGACGACAGAGCAAGACTGTCTCAAAATAAAAAAAGAAAGGAAGAAAAGAAAACAAAAACAAAAACAAAAAACCCGAATCACCCTAAATACGTATCTTCAGAAAGAGGTCTTCAGTCCAGCTAAATATGTATCTTTGGCTTGAGGTCTTCAGTTCAGAGTGAAGGTAGTCTATAAGTCCTTCAGTCAACATATGCAGAGCTAAGCAGTCTGGCTCCCCTCTCTCCTTATCTGCATTACTGATATGCCGCAATCTCTATCCAAATCCATAAAACTACTTTCTCTGTTTTCTCACTTTCAACAGCCAGTTGGTCAGCAATTGTTATATTGCAAGTCTGCCTTTACAGCATCACCACTGGCCTTGCAATTCAAGCACTGTTCATGTTTAGCCTGAACTGTTATAATAGTTTACTATTGGATGTTTTCTGATTTCAGACTTGTCCTTGCAATCTTTTGGCCATACTGTTACAAGAGTGACCTTTCCAAATTGCAAATCTGACCATATCATTCCCCAGATGAGTTCCTTCAGTGACTCCCTGATGGTCAGAGGGTGATGTTCAAACTCAACAAAATCATTTGTAATATGGTCCCAGTCGGCTTCTATAGCTCAAGTTCTTTCTCTTCTCTTTCTCCTTTTTATTCTCTTTCCCTCTCTTCTTTATTTTCTTTTCTTCTCACACCCTTTTCTTCCTCTTTTTTCACTGATAAACTGTTCATAGTTCTTTGAAGATCATAGGGTTGTTTTATAGGCCTAGAATATCTGAAACACGTTTTCCTATCTTGTTTATCCATTGAACTTCTATTTATCCTACCATGACTGGCTCATATGCTATGCATTGTATGTATAATTTCTCCAAACTGAGTTAATTACCTACTTCCTTTTACTACTTTTGGAACTTGCTTACACTTTATTAAACATAAAGCTATCTAGCTACAACTTATTTGAACTCTTTGGCTCTCATTAGATGGCAAATTCCTTGAGGGTAGTAATTCTGTTCTTACTTTTTTATTCCTTATCACAATGCTCAGCACATTATGTAAAGTCAATATTTGCTAAGCTGGGCTTAACTGAAAGTGTAAGTTAGAAAATTTCCCTTGAAATATTAATAGTACTTCTAGAAGTGACATTATACATTTTAATATCCCCTTACTATGTACTGTGCAGTCACTTAAGTGCAGCCTTCTATTAAGTCTAAGTAATTTTCACCTAAGTTAACCATATAAGAAGTCACATTTATTATTCCATGGCATTAAGACAGCATTTAGAATGACTAACAAAATACATATTTTATTTTGTGCTAAAATTCTTAAATTTTTGTATGGAAAAGTCACTTCTGTTTTCTCACGGAAATGACAGCAAAGGCAGTGCCATCTGAGGTAGCATTAATAGGTGAATCCAAATACATTTGATTGCATTATTTTGAAGAAATATGTTTCATATTCCTGAGACATCTATTTTTGTAGTTTCAAATTTATAGCATATATAGAGATTATTAAATAATGTTAAGAATTAATTCTGATTGTTATTGGAAATAACTCAGTTAAGTTTAGCTTTTTAAAACAGATTTAACAAATGCAGAAAAAATGATATTTGCAGTTCTGTTTTTGTAGTTAGAGCATACCAAAAATTAATTGCTGTAGACCTTGTCTCCCAATAGTTCTGTTTTTAATTTCTGTCATCTCCCTCAAACCTTTAAACTTGACAGAAATAGATATGGTGAAGATTTTGCTTCCCATGAATAAATAAAATGTTTATTATATGCTAATTTTTAGCCCTTTTAGAGCTTGGTTTATAATGGGAAAGACTTATAAAATGTACTCCTGTGTAACTACTTCTGCCTTTTCTGTAAGTCATAAACTGTTGGTATATATTTTTTATTGTGGTGAAATTCGTGTAATATAAAAATAACCTTTCTAAAGTGAACAATTCAGTGACACTTAGTACATTTACAATGTTACACAACCATCAACTCTATCTCGTTAGTTCCAAAACATTTTTATTGTGCTAAAAGGTGACCCTGTACATACTAAGCAATTACTCTCCATCACTCACCCTCTTATTCCCTGGTAATTCAGTTTTCTATAGATTCACCTATTCTGGAAGTTTCATATAAATGGAATCCTACAATATATAGCCTTTTGTATCTGGCTTGTTTAACTTATAATAAAGTCTTTATATCCATTTTGTAGTATGTATCAATACTTCATTCCTTTTAATGACTGAATAATATTTTGTTGTATGTGTATAGATCACAATTTGTTTATCCATTCACCTGTTGAACATTTGAATTGTGTCCACGTTTTTACTTTTGTGGATAGTGCTGCTATGAACATTCATATACAAGTATGTTTTAAGTACCATTTTCAATGAGCTGGCATGTTTTTGACAAGGATATAAGAGTAAGTTTGCTGACTTTTTGAAAGCTATTTGAAAATGTGACTGAATATTATAGACAATTTTCCTATCTTAGGATGTGTCTAAAGAAACCAAATTTTAAAGCTTTGAGTACTTTTTTTCTCTTGAAACGGACACTTTTGTTTCTTACAAAAAGTGTCAGGACTGACAGTTACAGGAGAATTCAATTCAACTGTTCATATTGGTTGAACCAATCTCTGTGAAAATTAATTTCTATTATATATCAGGTACTGAATTCAGTTGGTAGTATAGAAGCAAATTTCACTTTCAGAAAAGCATATAGATATTCAGAGAGATACTCAAATAATATAAGACAAAAACACATTGGGATGTGGCCATGCCTCAGAGTCTGCCCAGGATGCTACAGAGCAACAAGAGCGAGCACCTCATCCAACCCGGGCAGCTCAGCCAGACTTCCAAGAGGAGGAATCTGAACTCTTTTCAAATATTATGAAGGTAAAGTACAAATTTCCACAATCAATTCTTCTGTCTTACTCCCCAGAGGTAGATAATGTACCCTTCTGGGATATTTTTGTGTACAAAAAAAAAAAAGGCATACATTTGGGTTGAAAAGACATGCAGACAAATATATCAGTAGGTATATAAATTTTAAAGTGAAATCAAACTATTCATATTGTTTTGTAAATGCCTTTTGCACTTAACTATTGTAATTTTATTCCTCAGGTACCGATGAGCTGAGCCCGAAAATGTATGAGTTAGTCTGGTGAAGAAAATTGTGAGGATATTTTATGCAAGCAACAGCAGGGGTAAAAGTGTGGAGATGAGGAAGAGCACTGTATATCCTACACCTCTAAGTAATTCAGTCCTTTTGGAGAGGGAAGCAGAAACTAGCATCTAAACTTGATAGAGCTGAAAGTGGAAAAGACTGATGACTTTAGATAATCTTTAACTATATTTGAATGATTTTATGATGATCAAACTCTACTTTTTAAGTCTTTTCATTGTCCTTCTTTCCTTCTTATGTGTCCCTTTCAGGTTCTTAGTGAAACCTCATCTAAAACAGATTTTAATTTCCCCCAGAAACAACTATTTCACCGTGTTTGTTTACTTATCCAGGCATGGCCCTGAATTGTGTGCAATTTCCCAAAATTTCAGTCTAGGTCAACATTATGTGTGTAATGATGATAGTCTAAGCACTGTGATAAAATGCAGGTGATAAATGGATACATGGAAAAAAATCCATGTCTTAATGTTATAAGATAATAGAGGATCTGTAGATATGGAGAGGGAGGTATTGTATAGATAATTTAGAACTATATATCATGACCCTCAGCCCTCAAACTGTTGAGGCCAGGGAAGGCTTCTTGGAATAAATGAATACAAATTATTTAAGACAAGAAGTGTGGGCAAACATTTCAGGCAAAGTATCAAGCAAAATAAAGATAGCTAGGTTTAGAAAAATACAAGCAGTTTCATCTTTTGGAGCATAATATGGCACATTGTGTTGGAAGATGCTGAGGTGAAGAAGTGGTGATCGTAGTGTGCAGTGTTAAAGAGCTTGAACTTGATAAGAAGCCACTGAAAAATATTTAAAGGAGATAGAAATGGTTGGAGAGTGTGGATTTGAAAAGAGCAAGATTACAGTTAGGAAGGCAAGTTAACAGGCCATTACAATACTCTGGCTGAAAGATTATGTGGTCTGAACAATACCAGTGAATGGAAAGCATTGGTGAGAAGATAACTGAATTAATAAATGTCTTAAAATTAAAATCAGAACTTAATGCTAAGAAGAAGAAATGCTAAGAGGATAGTAGAAACAATGGATGTAACCTAGATTTGTACTTTTGATGATGGGGGAAATGCCTGTGTTAAGCATTCAAATCTGTATCCAACGAATGTGTGGTTCAGAGACTTGAGGGCAGGTTAAAATTGGAGAAATAGCCTGGGCAACATGGCAAGACCCCATCTCTACAAAAAAATTTAAAATATAAATAAATTAGCCAGATGTGGTGGTGCATGCCTGTAATCTCAGCTACTTGGGAGGCTGCAGTGAGAGAACTGCTTGAGCACAGGAAGTCGTGGCTACAGTGAGCTGTGATTGCACCACTGCACTCCAACCTGGATAGTTGAAGCTGTCATGCAGAGAGAATCTATGGGATAAAAAGGCTTGAGAATAGAAGTATGGAGCAGAAGAGTAGCTAGCTTACAAATGGGAATGTCAAATAATGACCAGAATATTAAAAATCAAACCAAGAGTGAGTGTCATGGAGTGCAGTAGGAGGATAGTGAAGCACCGCAGAGAAGACCACTTAAAGACCGAAGCCCAAGAGTTATCCTATGAAATTCTCCAGTTGCTGTGAATTCTTAGGTTAATTACAAATAGTCTAATAAGTTTATAACTTATAAATTATAAATAGAGAAACTCATGTGATTTTGTGATATTAATATCACAAGTGAGCTAATCCATTCCACTGCCACCTAGACAAAATAGATACTTTCTTTAGTGACACTTTAAACATTATATTACTCATTTAAAATGACGTTCAGTAAACCTATTTAGAATAAACACTAAAACTGGAAATGTCTTAGTTAAAATTTAACTTATCATGTGCTTGTTGTAAATGATTGTTTAAAAACACTCAATTAGCTAGAACAATTAAAATAGGGAGATACAGCTTATGCCTCTTCTCCCTAACACACCCCCATGACCTCATTTAAATAAATATTGACCATTAGGCTCCTAACAATACATACATAAATAAATAAAATAAATGACCAAGTCTATTTATTGGCTGCAATGAAAAGAAGGGACATAAAAGAATACCAATTCCTCTAATCTTGTGCTGTTGGCCTCAGGGCAGTATATGTTCATGAGCTGAGTGTGATCCATTGGGATAGACGTGGGTGGTGATAGATGCATTGTTAATTATTTTAGCTGCATCTTTGCCAAGGATCCCTGCCTCTGTAAAAGCCAAAAGTGTGAGACTGGTTTGAACTCTGACTAAGCACAATATGCACTATGTGTTTTCTTTGACCAGGCTTGGTCCTGGTCCTTCTTTGCTTCTTGGTCCTGGTTTCCTTCTTTGCTTCTGTAATCAGGAGCAAGGCCTGCTCCTGACTGGTCTATCTTCTCCATGGCTGCTCCATTAGAAGGGAAATTCCATTTCTCTTGAGTACTCTTTACAAGTTAGATTGCTAATATTATTGGCTCAGTTGGAAAACAATGTTTAGAAACTGCTGGAATAAAAACATTCTTACAGCCAGGTCAGCAATATCCCACACAAAGTTGTTACTTCTTTCTTATGAGGTTATAAACACACTTGATATTTATTTTCCTACTCTCCTCTCCCAAAGTAAAATAATTACAAAAAAACTTTAAAAATTCTCTACACATTCATTATTTTTATCTCGTTTTTATCCCTATAGCTATTAATTGAAATCACTTGAAAAAGAGTTGACTATATAGATTAAAACATAATAATCTCCAGATTAAAGGGAAAATGTGTAGGAATATTTTCCTTCAAATTGATGCTGAAAAAGAGAGAACTTCCAAGCTTCTTAAACCATCTAAAAAATGTATCTGAAGAAATTCTAGATAATAAGATAAAAGATGTCCTTTACCAAGCCATTTTGACAAGGATTTGGGGTCTGAGACAAATGCAACCTTTGACCATATAATACCAATTTTTATTCATGTGAAATATGTATTAATAGCAAAAAGCTTTTAAAAAATGAATAGAGATGCTTCACAGAATAGTAATGAAGAGCCTGAAGGTGTATCCTACCTGATGGTCAGATCTGGTTCACCTGTGCTGAGTTTGTTTACACTATTTGTCCCTTGGGTCACTTTTGGCATTCACTGATGAAATCTCTGTCAGGACAGTAGTGGCTCTGTCCCTCTTACCTCTTTCAGCTTTTACCTCTTGCTGTTATTTCTCCATAGTGGCATTGAATCATTCAAATTACAGAACAGAGCAATTACTGTCCTGCACCCTCCTGGAGCTATGGTCTTTATATTTAGTTTGGTGTTTCCACAATTTGAAAACAATCTGTAAGAAGGCACATAGTTTTGTTCTCTGTAGTTGAATATGTCATCTCTCTATGATGCAGCCTCCTTTCTTATTTCCCTAATTAGTAGATTGTCTTCACAGACCCAAGGCCTATTAGGGGCTTCTTTTATACACCCTATTTTTTATTGGAGATATTTGAATCAGTTCAGTCACATGAACATTTACTGAGCTAGATTCAAGACACTACATGAGGTACCACAGAAATCCTGAAGTGGGTAAAGCAAAATTATTGACCTTAAATATCTTGCAATTTGTTAAATGATTTTAATACACAGTAAAGTAGGGAGGGCCCTAAGATTCATACAAAAATTCATGCTAAAAATAAGGGACAGATCAACAAAGCTGGAGGCATCATGCTACCTGACTTCAAACTATACTAGAAGGCTACAGTAACCAAAACAGCATGGTACTGGTACCAAAACAGAGATATAGACCAATGGAACAGAACAGAGTCCTCAGAAATAATACCACACATCTACAGCCATCTGATCTTTGACAAACCTGACAAAAACAAGAAATGGGGAAAGGATTCCCTATTTAATAAATGGTGCTGGGAAAATTGGCTAGCCATAAGTAGAAAGCTGAAACTGGATCCTTTCCTTACTCCTTATACGAAAATTAATTCAAGATGGATTAGAGACTTAAATGTTAGACCTAATATCATAAAAACCCTAGAAGAAAACCTAGGCAATACCATTCAGGACATAGGCATGGGCAAGGACTTCATGTCTAAAACACCAAAAGCAATGGCAACAAAAGCCAAAATTGACAAATTGTATCTAATTAAACTAAAGAGCTTCTGCACGGAAAAAGGAACTACCATCAGAGTGAACAGGCAACCTACAGAATGGGAGAAAATTTTTGCAATCTACTCATCTGACAAAGCGCTAATATCCAGAACCTACAAAGAACTCAAATGAATTTACAAGGAAAAAACAAACGACCCCATCAAAAAGTGGGCAAAGGATATGAACAGACACTTCTCAAAAGAAGACATTCATACAGACAACAGACACATGAAAAAATGCTCATCATCACTGGCCATCAGAGAAATGCAAATCAAAACCACAATGAGATACCATCTCACACCAGTTAGAATGGCGATCATTAAAAAGTCAGGAAACAACAGGTGCTGGAGAGGATGTGGAGAAATAGGAACACTTTTACACTGTTGGTGGGATTGTAAACTAGTTCAACCATTATGGAAAACAGTATGGCGATTCCTCAAGGATCTAGAACTAGAAATACCATATGACCCAGCCATCCCATTACTGGGGATATACCCCAAGGATTATAAATCATGCTGCTATAAAGACACATGCACACGTATGTTTATTGCGGCCCTATTCACAATAGCAAAGACTTGGAATCAACCCAAATGTCCATCAGTGACAGATTGGATTAAGAAAATGTGACACATATACACCATGGAATACTATGCAGCCATAAAAAAGGATGAGTTTGTGTCCTTTGTAGGGACATGGATGCAGCTGGAAACCATCATTCTCAGCAAACTATCGCAAGAACAGAAAACCAAACACCGCATGTTCTCACTCACAGGTGGGAACTGAACAATGAGATCACTTGGACTCGGGAAGGGGAACATCACACACCGGGGCCTATCACGGGGAGGGGGGAGGGGGGAGGGATTGCATTGGGAGTTATACCTGATGTAAATGAGGAGTTGATGGGTGCTGATGACTTGATGGGGGCAGCACACCAACATGGCACAAGTATACATATGTAACAAACCTGCACATTATGCACATGGACCCTAGAACTTAAAGTATAATAATAATAAAAAAAAAAAATAAGGAACAGATCATATCTGCTTTAGAAGATAAAGAAAGGGTTAATGGAGTGAGAGCACAATGTTTGAGATTTGTCCACTTGAAGGAAAGAGGGCAGGAACAACTGAATTCCTTTACTGGATTATGTCATTTAAAGCTTATAACTTTATAAGTATAAAATTATAATTTTATAATTATAAAAATTATAACTGTGTGGTAGGAATTATGCACATTTAACAGATTATAAAACAGGATTAGAGAAGCGAAGTAGTTTGCCAACAATTAGACAGCTGATTAGTGAGAAATGGAATGCAATGCAACATGATCTCTGACTCCAAAGCTCCCAGCCCTTCTCTCCATCATGTTTGCTGCCTTTTAAGTGTCAGGAAGGGAAGCACACCTTAGAAGGATGAAAGCACAGTTTCTAGTTGGAGGGGCAATCAGATTTGACTGGAATGTGTAGGCACTGAGGGAAAGTAGCAGGAAATAAGATTGGGAATGTGTGCCAGGCCTGTATATTTTGAAGGATCTTGAATATCAGGGTGTAAATGTTTATTTGGTAGGCAGTGAAGAGCCCTTGATGATTTAGAGTCACAGAGTAAGATGAGACCCTGTGGATAAGAAAGAATAATCTGGTAGCAGTGCTCAAGATGGACAGGAGGTCTCTCTTTCTCTCTCCTGTTATGGAGCTTCAGTTAAAAATAACAAGGACGTAAACAAGGTGGAGTAAATGAGGGTCACAGGAAGAAGAATACAAGAAATACTTTGGAGATAGAATCTACATGACTAGATGTTGACAGAATTCTAGAGGTGAAGGGGAAAGAAAAGCTGAAAACAACTTAGCTATTATGAACATGAACATATGACGAAATGGAATTCCTATTACCTACAAACCACAGAAGGATCTCATCTGGAGGAGAAAGTTGTTAAACTAGTTTAGGATTATGCTGAATTTATGGTTCAGATAAGTGATTTAGGAAACAACAGCCAAGAAATAGCTGAAAATGTGAGTCTGACGCTCCAAAATGAGCCCTGGGACAGAGAGGTAGATTTATAGTCATCTGTATGAAAATAATGATCAGAGCTGGGAAGTGAATAAGACGACCTCTGAGAGAAGAAAGGTACAGAGAAATCTGGGAAATTATGATGAAGAGGAAGTTGATTATGAAGTTTTCTCAAACACTTTGGAAACACTGCATCTGAATTATTAATCTTCATCTAGATCCTGCAAAGGCAAACGTTTTTTTCCATACTCGTGTATGTCAGCCATTTGCTGAAATTACAGACTTCAAAGTATGCATGTTTCAATTGGTACTTCCGCCTAATTATTTAATCATCTTCTGAGCTTCATCTTTTGCTATCTGCTTGAATAATAATTGGTGATGTCAAGCATAAAAATGAACCCTTTTGAGAGTACAGCATGTTTTACATATATTTAATACTGAGGTTCATCACAGATGATTAGGCATACGTTTGAGTTTCCATCTACTGACTTAAAAGCATCTTAAATTTGTTTCAGCTTCTTGTTAGATTAAAGGCTTGATCTTTCTTCTTCTTCTTTTCTTTTTTTTTAACTCACTGACTGTGATGAACAAAGGATGGGGTAGAAATCATATACAAGGGGCATTAGGGAACCATGGTAAAAACATCATGAGAATAATTAGAATACAGTCTAAATAATTTGTTCTTTGTTTCTCCTGTCTTCTCTTTTAATCATGCTATTCTTTTAAATATTATGAATCAGTGATGTGTTTTAAGAAACTCAACTCCAAATCTATGAAACATAATTTAGAGGTGCTGATTTATATTTAAAGACAAATATTTGCTTCATTAATTTATTTAGCATTGCTAGGTTGGGGTATTTAAGCTTTTATTGGCAGATTCTTATTTTCTGGGGAGAGATAGGGTATTGAGGCTTAAAACAACAGTAACACAAAATGGCCTCAGTGGAAGGTGTTCTCGTCTGCTGGTGTCTGGCTTCCTGTTTCTGGAGCCTTGCTAACTACATCACAGCTTGGGTCCCCCAACCCTGTCTTTTCCTAAGCTTCTCCCACCTTTGGCTTTTGTTTGGCTTACCCACTAGGTTCCTTTAAGCATTGCCTCCTGCTTCCACAATGAATGTGTTTCTGAAGAGTTACCTATCAGTTTGGCTCTTGTTGGAGTCTACGTTCCCTTTTTATTGAGGACTTCCACAGAATCTGATGTTGACCAACTTTCTTCAGGGCTGGATCTCAGCTATTCTGGCTTCCACACTGGCCCCCATTCAAAATGACCCTACCCAAGTAACTTCACTTCTCTCATTCCAAGTGCAGGGTGGGAAACAACCCTTTTTCTCTATTTATCTTGGGTTCTTCAGTGGGAGCCCTGTAAGTTGGACTAACAAAACACAGACAAGCAGGAGAAAAACAAAACAGAAGTTCATTAGTGTATTAATTCCCGCACTCTTATAACGAAATACCTGAGACTGAGTAATTTATAAAGAAAGAGGTTTAATTGACTCATGGTTCCGCAGGCTGTACAGGAAGCATAGCAGCTTCTCCTCCTGGGGAGGTCTCAGGAAGCTTCTAATCATGGAGAACGGCAGGGGAAGTGAGGCATCTTACATGATCAAAGCAGGAGCAAGGGGGCAGGGAGGTGCCACACACTTTTAAACAACCAGATCTCATGAGAACTCACTATTGCAACCACAGCACCAAAGGGGATGGTGTTAAACCATGAGAAACCACCCCCATGATCCAGGCCCCACACACCAGGCTCCACCTCCAATACTGATGATTACAATTCAACATGAGATTTGGGTGGGGACACAGATTCAAACCATATTAATTAGTATGTGCATAACATTTACACATGTGAGTGCTCAGCATGAGTAACTTCTGGGCATACATAGCATCTTAATAAAAGAACAATAAATGTTTAGAGACATGATAAGACAAAGGGTAAAGACTTTGAGTTTCTAGGTGTGGCAAGTTGTGGAAAGGCAATGATACGGGGAAATTAATGGCAGATAAGGGCCAATTTTAGCAAGGTTTGTTACGTAGATCTCACTGGTGCAGTCTTCAGGCTGATAAGGGTGCAGGTTATCTCTAGTGAGTAACTTCTGTCCTCCTTGGAGAGAGAGAAGGTGGACACCTTTACAAATTTATGTTGTGCTTTTAGGCAAACCGGGAGGGCAGAGGGCTTTTTGTAAACTGCTTTTTTTCAGTTGCTTTTAGCTCAAAAGAAGTCTTCTGACAAAGTGGTGTATTTTGCTACTCTTCGCAAGCTGTCAGCTGGGACTTGAAAGTTACTGTGAGTTAAGCCTGAATCATAAAATAAAATATGTCTAGAACTGCATGTAAGTTAATGGGAAGATAAAATGTGATCACATTAATTTTACCTATTTTCAGCTGCTCAAGATTACAACTATTATCTAGACTAGTAATTTTTCTAATTTATCATTTCTGAAAGACTCACCTGGGGTGTTTGGTAACATAATCCAGACCTCCTTCTGGAGACTTAGATTCAGTGGGTTTGGAATCTTGGGACCTTGGATCTTATTTTTTTTAACTGGAACCCCAACTCTTTGCTACTCAAAATATAGACAATGTACCAGCAGCATTGGTGTTATTGGGAGCACGTCAGAAATGTTTTTAGGTATGCCAAGAATGCAAGACTGTTACTGGAAAGGGGTCCTGATCTACACCCCAAGAGCGGCTTCTTGGATCTCGCTCAAGAAATAATTCACGGCAAGTCTGTAGAGTAAAATGAAAGTGAGGCAGCATCGTTTGTCTGGGGTAAATACTCAAGGTGTGTCTCCTCACTCCAAGGAAATCAAATACGCAGACACACAAGAAGTGGGTTTAGTGGCAGAGGTTTAATAGGCAAAAGAAAGAGAAAGGAGAATAGCAAAGTGCACCGGATTTTATAGACTGACCTAAGGAGGAAGTGTCTGATTTACATAGGGACCAAAGATTGGTTGGACCAGGTGTGACATTTACATAAAACCCAGGGAAGACGGCTGCTCCACCCTAATCTTCTATTATGCAAATGGAGTCTTTGCCTGGCCAGCAGCATGTTGCCTGCTCCTTACTGTATGCATGGTTTGGAAGGAAAAGGGAAGATGGAGCCACCATGTTGACCATGCCTAGCCCCCAGGGAGCCTTTTCCCATTGTTTTAGCTGCTGGCATTCACCCCTGTAAGCTTTCAGCTTGCTTATCCATGTTTGCAGCTCAATTTTACAGGCTGCTTTTTGTTAGAAAAGAAATAATTTGGGGGCTGTTTTTTACTAAAAGGGAAATCTTACAGAGGACTTCCTTACCCTTACTATTGGCCTAAATAATTTCTTTTTAACTCCTATATCAAAAGCAAGTTTATTAGCAAGGTAAAGGAATAAAGAATGGCTACTCCATAGACAGAGCAGCCCCAAGGGCTGCTGGTTGCCCATTTTTATGGTTATTTATTGATGATATGCTCAACAAGGGGTTGATTATTCACACCTCCCCTTTTTAGACCATATACGTAACGTCCTGACATTGCCATGGTATTTGGAAACTGTCATGGCACTGGTGGGAGTATAGCAGTGGGGACAACCAGAGGTCACTCTCATGGTTTTGGTGGGTTTTGGCTGGCTTCTTTACTGCAACCTGTTTTATCAGCAAGGTCTTTATGACCTGTATCTTGTGCTAACCTCCTATCCTCCCCTGTGACTTAGAATGTGTTAACTATACGGGAATGCAGCACAGTAGATCTCAGCCCTGTTTTACCCAGCCCCTATTCAAAATGGAGTTGCTCTGGTTCAAATGCCTCTAACAAGACCATCAGTACTCTTCACCTGAGACACTTCTTAGGATTTTATTTTCCAGAGCAGCCTTGAGAAATGAAGTCATGTTCCTAGTGGGACAAAGGTACATTTCCTTATCTCTCGCTATAAAGTGGTAGGTTCTCCAAGACCAGTGTTTTTTTTGTTTTGTTTTGTTTTTTGTTTTTTTCTATAATACAACCTACAGCACAGGCAAGCATCCTCCTAGACCCTCCTTCACATTTTCCCTACGGGCTTGCGCAGGGGAGCTGATGCACAAACGGCTTGCTGTCCTGTGAGAAAAAAGAAAAAAGGCCTTTATTTCTGACCCAGGAGTACCACATCCTCCACCAGTATTAGACGAAATAGTTTCAGACAGAATTTATTTTTTTCTTTAAACAAATAAATGAATATATGCATTGAACTTAGAAATAGACAAAGAGATGAAACAAATTCCGTATTTGTGGACATAGGTAATTGTGATGGTTAATACTGAGTGTCAACTTGATTGGATGGAAGGATACAAAGTATTGATTCTGGGTGTGTCTGTGAGGGTGTTGCCAAAGGAGATTAACATTTCAGTCAGTGGGCTGGGAAAGGTAGATCCACCCTTAATCTGGGTGAGCACAATTTAGTCAGTTGCTGGTGCCGCTAGAATATAAGCAGGCAAAAAATGTGAAGAGAGAGACTGGCCTAGCCTCCCAGCCAGCCTACATCTTTCTCCTGTGCTGGATGCTTCCTGCCCTCGAACATCGAACTACACGTTCTTCAGTTTCGGAACTCAGACTGGCTCTCCTTGCTCCTCAGCCTGCAGATGGTCTATTGTGGGACCTCGTGATCACGAGTTAATGTTAAATAAACTCACCTTTATACATATATCTAGTCCATTAGTTCTGGCTCTCTAGAGAACTCTGACTAATACAGTAATGTTCCTTACCTCTGTGAGAAAAAGCACCTAAATAATATTAACAATCCGTTATCATCATCCGTCATTGTCATCATCAACAATATGTTGTTTTGATAAAATAGTGCATTTTCTTTGTTTTTAATTTATAAAGGAAAGAGGTCTAATTGTCTCACATTTCTGCAGGCTTTATGGGAAGCATGTTGCTGGCAACTGCTTGGCTTCTAGGGAGGCTTCAGGAAGGTTACAGTCATGACAGAGGGTGAAGGGGGAGCAGGCACATCACAGGTGAAAGCAGGAGCAAGAGAGTGGGAGGGAGGTGTGATACACTTTTAAATGAACAGATATCATGAGAACTCACTCACCATCACAAAGGCAGCACCAAGGCATGCAGGATCTGCCCCCATGATCCAAACACCTTCCACCAGGCCCCATCTCCAGCACTGGAGATTACAATTCAACTGAGATTTGTGGGGCAATAAATATCCAAACTATGTCACATGTTATATAGCACATAATACCTATTTTCATGTATTTCCAATAAGAAAAGCCTCTATCATGTGTTAGTATGCTTTAAGTAGCACCTAATGCTTACTAAGGCTTTGCTTTGATGCTTACCATTATACATGAGGGTCTTGGCTCTACATAGGTACTAATGAAGAATCAATCTGTCTGCTCGGTTTCTTGCCATACAGTTATTTGTCCGATGTTTCCTTCGGCCCATTTTTCAAGCCCGCGGGTAGAATAACAGCATTGTGAACAAATGTGGACCTTTAATTCAAAGAAAAAGGCTTTGCCTCCACATCCTGGAGGAGGTATTTTGTTTGTTCATTTGCTTGTTGTCATTTTGAAGGTGTCAGGGCTGCAGTTTTCTTCCTTTGAGAAGAAACTGGTAAAGAAGCAGAAGTTCAGCGTGCCATAAAATTAGTTCAAAGGCAGAATGGTCCAAGGCCAGCAAACTGAAAGCAATAAAAAAATGTAATCTCAGCTTATGGCCTATGAGCATAAGTTAGAAAAGAAAATCCATTATGAAAAATGAAATTGCTTTTTTTAAACTTTTAAGTTCAAGGGTACAAGTGCAGGTGTGTTACATAGGTAAACTTGTGTCATGGGGGTTTGTTGTGTAGATTATTTCATCACCCAGGTATTAAGTCCAGTACTCATTAGTTGTTTTGCTTGATCCTTTTCCTCCTTCCACCCTCCACCCTCCAAAAGGTCCCAGTGTGTGTTGTTCCCCTCTATGTGTCCATGTTTTCTCAACATTTAGCTCCCACTTATAAGTGAGAATATGTGGTATTTGGTTTTCTGTTCCTGCATTAATTTGCTAAGGAAAATGGCCTCCAGCTCCATCCACGTCCCTGTAAAAGACAAGATATTGTTCTTTTTTGTGGCAGCACAGTATTCCATGGTGTATACGTACCACATTTTCTTTATCCAGTCTATCATTGATGGGCGTTTAGGTTGATTGTATGTCTTTGCTATTGTGAATACTGCTGCAATGACCATACATGTGCATGTGACTTTATAATGTGACTTTTGGTATACACCCAGTAATGGGATTGCTGAGTTGAATGGTATTTCTGCCTCTAGGTTTGTGACGAATCGTCACACTGTCTTCCACAATGGCTGAACTAATTTACACTCCCACCAACAGTGTATAAGCATTCCTTTTTCTCCATAACCTCACCAGCATCTGTTATTTTATGATTTTTTAATAATAGCCATCTGACTGGTGCAAGATGGTATCTCATTGTGGTTTTCATTTGCATTTCTCTAATGATCAGTGATGTTGAGCTTTTTTTCATATGTTTGTTGGTTGCATGTATGTCTTCTTTTGAAAAGTGCCAGTTTATGTCCTTTGTTCACTTTTTTATGGAGTTGTTTGCTTTTTTCTTGAAATTTTTTAAAGTTTCTTATATATGTATAAATTCCTTATACATTCCTTATAGACGCTGGATATTAGATCTTTGTTGGATGCATAGTTTGCAAAAATTGTCTTCCATTCTGTAGGTTGTTTACTCTGTTGATATATATATTATATATAATATATATTTTATATATAATTATATATATAATTTGTTGATATATATATTATATATATTATATATATATAGCTGCACAGAAGCTCTCCAGTTTAATTAGATCCCATTTATCAATTTTTGCTTTTGTTGCAATTGCTTTTGGTGTCTTCATCATCAAATATTTGCCCATGCCTGTGTCCTGAATGGTATTGCCTAGGTTGTCTTCCAGGGTTTTTGTAGTGTTGGGTTTTACATTTAGGTCTTTAATGCATTTGAGTTAATTTTTGTATATGGCGTAAGAAATGGGTCTAGTTTCAATCTTCTGCATATGGCTAACCAGTTATCTCAGGCCCATTTATTGACTAGGGAATCCTTTCCCCATTCTTTGTGTTTGTCAGATTTGTTGAAGATCAGATATTTGGAGGTGTGTGGTCTTATTTCTGGGTTCTCTATTCTGTTCCATTGGTTTATGTGTCTGTTCTTGTACCAGTATCATCTTGTTTTGGTTACTATAGCCCTGTAGTATAGTTTGAAGTCAGGTAGTGTGATACCTCTAGCTTTGTTCTTTTTGCTTAAAATTGCCTTGGCTATTTGGGTTCCTTTTTGATTCCATGTGAATTTTAATGTAGTATTTTTCTAGTTCTGTGAAGAATGCCAATGGTAGTTTAATGGGAATAGTATTGAATCTATAAGTTACTTTGGGCAGTATGGCTATTATAAAGATATTCATTCTTCTTATTCATAAGCATGGAATATTTTTCCATTTATTTGTGTCATCTCTGATTTCTTTGAGCAGTAGTTCATAGTTCTCTTTGTAGAGATCTTTCACCTTCCTTGTTAGTTGTATTCCTGGGTACGTTTTTTTGCAGCATTTGTGAATGGGAATTTTTTCTTTACTTGGCTTTCGACTTGACTGTTGTTGGTGTGTAGGTATGCTAGTGGTTTTGCACATTGATTTTGTACCCTGAGACCTTTCTGAAGTTGTTTATCAGCTTCAGAACTTTTGGGCTAAGACTGTGGCGTTTTCTAGATATAGGATCATGTCATCTGCAAACGGGGATAGTTTGACTTCCTCTGTTTGAATTTAATGCTTTTCTTTCTTTCTCTTGCCAGATTGCCCTGGCCAGAACTTCCAATACTATATTGAGTAGGAATGGTGAGAGAAGGCATCCTTGAAAGGTTTATTTTCTTCTCTTTAAAGAATCTCTATATTATAAAGCCAAGTGCATATTATGAAGTTAGTCAGCAGCCTTTATTATCTATACTAATTCATGTATGACTTGTTGTTTTATCCTTTTGGATTGTCTTTCTATCTTATCTCTTTGAATTTGAACAGTTAATCCTTATAATAACGTGCTGATAACATATAAGACGGTGATTCACAGTTAGAGGTCAGTGCCATCTGCTTTCCAGGGTTGTCAGTGCACCCAGAGTACTCTGTCACAGTATCACACTACTACTGTCAGGGAGACCCTCCTGGGATAGGCTCCTCTAGCAGTAAGCCACCCATCTAAATCACACACAGGGGTGGTTTCCTCATGCTTTGGGCTAAATTGGGGAGAGAAATTGGAGTTCAAGAAAGGTGATGTCTGAGTTAACCTTCACTGCCCTACAACAAGATGGTTTGAAGAGGATGGAAGAGGTAAAGACCATCTGGGTTTAGCCCACTTCTCTCTTATTTCTTTCTTTCTTCCCTCCTTCCACCCTCAGCTCTAGCCTTGAGTTTATTTACATATCCTGTTATAGGATTATTGTTATACAAAAAGTAAAAAGGGAAGTAGAGCAATTAAACAGAGTATTTGATCAAGGAACATAATCTGAAATCTCTCTTTATTGTCAATAATAGAATTTTGCTTCCCATTAACAACTTGAATAAATGTGCCAGGTCTTCACTTTTTCAGACACAGATAAAAAAGCAGTAGACATTTAATGGACTTGGGAGGAGTCCAACTGTGAACCCTGACACCAGCCTACTTAGTGTGTTTCCTCAGGAAACAATTGTGCTCAATACTTTCAATTGAAGAATGCTTCAGAGATTTTGAAATTAAAATGACAAAACCTTTAGTCATTTTTAGGGAATATTCTTTATGGTTTTGTTATTTGATGTAGAAATAGTAAAGGGGTTAAGTTTCCTTTAAAAGGTCTTTAAGTTGCCATTGGAAAGATGGGTGTGTTTGAAAAATGTAACAAAGTGCATTTGGGAAATTTGGATTCCATCCTATGAAGAGGCAGGATGAAAGAAGGATAAGCATTGTCCACACTACAATGAACATAAACTGGTTTCAATGATCAGAGGGGATTTTTGACTGACTAAGAGAATGTCATGTAATCAAAATTTATTTCCAATAGCGTTTGGTGAGGGAAATTCTGTTTTAAGTTAAACAATCAGGGAGATAATTGCAACAAAAATTAAGGGTTGATCTATATAATCTTTCCTAGTGCAGTATGGAGCAAATGAAAAGATGTGGGACCTCCAGAAACAAACCTCCAAAAAATAAAAAACTCCCTTATGCCTTATAGAGAAAACAGAGACTCTGAAGGCAGAACAGGAAGAGAAATTGAAAGCTGTGTATGACACGAATAGAGCCATCATTTCTTACATGATGAACAGCTGTAGCACGAATTTACAGCACACATTGGATGGGAGGAAAGCTCATTGCATTCTATACAACTATGAACAAATTCAAGAGCTGCAGGAATTGTTTATGGAGAATCTTTAAATAAAGCAGAAACTTAGAACAACTGTAATCGGAGAACCTAAGAATACTTGATATTAATTCTGATAAAAGAGAGGAAAAATTCTAGCAAGTCTCATATGAGATATAAATGATGTGGAATACAGAAATCAGTTTACAATAAACCTCTGTTTAATAAGAGAGAGAAAATATTTAATTTCTAAAACATTTTCTTAGCCCCGTAAGAGTATAATCAGTTCCTTAGTTTGAAAATATTGAAGGAAACGTCAGAATCACACAATATTATTTATGAGGTTTTGGCCCAATGCATAATTATACTAATTAAAACTTTACTATATATTTTTTCTTATTCTATAGTTTGAATTCAGTTACTAATAATGTTTTAGTTCAAAATTATACAAAGAAAAAAATTACTTTAAATACTTTAAATACAGAAATTGAGGCTATGTGCGGTGGCTCATGCCTGTAATCCCAGCACTTTAGGAGGCCGAGGCAGGCAGATCACGAGGTCAGGAGATCGAGACCATCCTGGCAAACACGGTAAAACCCTGTCTCTACTAAAAATACAAAAAAATTAGCTGGGCATGGAGGCGGGCACCTGTAGTCCCAGCTACTCCGGAGGCTGAGGCAGGAGAATGGAGTGAACCCAGGGTGGGAGTGGGGGGGTGGGGCAGAGCTAGCAGTGAGTGGAGATGGTGCCACTGCACTCCAGCCTGGGTGACAGAGTAAGACTCCATCTCAAAAAAAAAAAAAAAAAGAAAAGAAATTGAGTAAAACCAGCTGATAATGTCAATAAAAATTTGTATCCAGAGTAGTCAGAAGTGGTAGGTCAGCCCCCAAACCTCTCTTGATTGTAGTGGTCTAAAGGCTTTTCCTCTATGGTGATGCTTCTTCTTATCAGCATTTCTCAAAGCAAGCTGCACTTGCCTATGTTTGAAAGGCTGTACTCAGTATGCCAATTCTCCATATCTTATATAAATAGGTTTTCAGTGATTAATTTCCAGTTTCACATGATATTGCATTATAAAAATATCTCTGTGTTTCTGATGCTTTAAACACTTCTTGTGTCCTCAATGAATAATTAAGCATGACTCCCTATTCGGGAGTTTTATAGCTTCTATATAAAAGTTTTTATAGCTTCTATATAAAAGACTTTATAACTTTTATAAGGAAAAAACAGTATTCAGAATATGATACTCCATGGTAAAATATTATATTAGTCTGTTTTCACACTGCTATAAAGAAATACCCGAGACTGAGTAATTAATAAAGGAAAAGAGATTTAATTGACTCAGAGTTCTGCATGGCTGGGGAGGCCTCAGGAAACTTACCATCACTGTGGAAGGCAAAGAGAAAGGAGGCACATTCTTCACAAGGTCACAGGAAAGAGAAGCATGTGTGAAGGTGGAATTGTCAAACACTTATAAAACCATCAGATCTTGTGAGAACTCCCTCACTATCCCAAGAACAGCATGGGGGAAACTGCCACCATGATCCAATTTCCTCCCTCCCTTAACACATGGGGATTACAGGTCTCTCCCTTAACACGTGGAGATTACAATTTGAGGTGAGATTTGGATGGGAATGCAGAGCCAAATCATATCATTCTGCCCCTGGCCCCTCTCAAATCTCATGTCCTTTATGCATTTCAAAATGTTTCATGTCTTCCCAACAGTCCCCCAAAGTATTAACTCATTCCAGCATTAACTCAAAAGTCCTAGTCTAAAGTCTCATCTGAGACAAGTCCCCTCCACCTAGGAGCCTGCAAAATCTAAAGCAAGTTATTAATAGTTACTTCGAAGATACAATGAGGGGGCAAGCATTGGATAAATGCTCCTATTCTAAATAGGATAAATTGGCCAAAATAAAGGGGTTACAGGCCCCATGGAAGTCTGAAATCCAAAAGGGCAGTTATTAAATCTTAAAGCCACAAAATAATCTCTTTTGACTTCATGTCTCACATCCAGGGCATGCTGATTCAAAGGGTGGCTCCCACAGCCTTGGGCAGCTCCGCCCCTGTGACTTTGCAGGGTTCAGTCCCCATGGCTGCTCTCATGGGCTGGTGTTGAGTGTCTGTGGCTTTTGCAGGTACATGGTGTAAGCTGTCAGTGGATCTATCACTCTGGGGTCTGGAGGACAGTGGCCCTATTCTCACAGCTCCATTAGGCAGTACCCCAGTTGGGACTTTGTGTGAGGGCTCCAACCCCACATTTCCCTTCTGCACTGCCCAAACAGAGGTTCTCTATGAGGGCTCCACCCATGCAACAGACTTCTGCCTGGACATCCAGGCATTTTTCATACATCCACTGAAATCTAGGCGGAGGTTTACAAACCTCAATTCTTGACTTCTGTGCACCTGCACACCCAAAACCATGTGGAAGCTGCCAAGGCTTGAAGCTTGCACCCTCTGAAGCAACAGCCTGAACTGTACTTTGTTCCCTGTTAGGTTGGAGCTGGAGCAGCTGGGATGCAGGGCACCAAATCACAAGGGTGCACACAGCAGTGGGGCCTTGAGCCCAGCCCACAAAACAATTTTTCCCTACTAGGCCTCTGGACCTGTGATGGGAGGGGCTGCCATGAATTTCTCAGATGTGCTCTAAAGACATTTTCCCCATTGTCTTGGCTATTAATATTTGGCTCCTTTTTGCTTATGCAAATTTCTGCAGCTGGCTTGAATTTCTCCCCAGAAAATGAGTTTTTCTTTTCTACCACACAGTCAGTCTGCAAATTTTCCAAACTTTTATGTTCTGTCAGCTCTTGGATGCTTTGATGCTTAGAAATTTCTTCTGCCAGATTCCCTAAATCATCTCTCTCAAGTTCAGAGTTCCACAGATCTCTAGGACAGGGGCAAATGGTCACCAGTCTCTTTGCTAAAGCATAGCAAGAGTCACCTTTACTCCAGTTCCCAACAAGTTCCTTAACTCCATTTGAGACCACTTCAGCCTGGGCTTCATTGCCCACACCACTATCAACATTTGGTCAAAACCATGCAACAAGTCTCTAGGAAGTTCTAAACTTCCCCACCTCTTCCTGTCTTCTTCTGAGCCCTCCAAACTTTTCCAATCTCTGCCCATTACTCAGTTCCAAAGTCTCTTCCACATGTTCAGCTTATTTTTATAGTAGTGCCCCACTACGTTGGTACCAATTTCCTGTATTAGTCCATTTTCACACTGCTATAAAATACCTGAGACTGGGTAATTTAGGAAAGAGGTTTAATTGACTCACAGTTCCACACGGCTGGGGAGGCCTCAGGAAACTTGCAATCGTGGCAGAAGGTGAGGGAGAAGCAAGAACCTTCTTCACATGGCAACAGGAGGGAGAAGCATGAAGAAGGAACTTTCAAATGCTTACAAAACCATCACATCTCATGAGAATGTACTCACTATCACGAGAGTCTTCTTCACATGGTGACAGGAGGGAGAAGCATGAAGAAGGAACTTTCCAATACTTATAAAACAATCACATCTCATGAGAATGCATTCACTATCACGAGAACAGCACGGGGGAAATCGCCCCTATGATCCAAGCAGCTCTTTTCCTTAGACACGTGGGGATTACAGGTCCTTCCCTCGATATGTGGGGATTACAATTTGAGATGAGATTTGGGTGGGGACACAGAGCCAAACCCTATCAAATATGCTAACTTAAAAAACAAAAGTTTGCATAGGAGATACAAATTTGTAGAACATAAAGGTAAAATTCGTCAGCAAAGTACTATTGCATTTTAATTTCAAAGGGACTAAATTATACATGGTTTAAGTTTTTACCTGAAGATGTACATTAGAACTAATTATTTTGTTTTTTAGTTTTAATGAGGAAAGTTTAAATATCTGTTTTTAAAGTCTCCATGAATACTTGTTCTATTCTACTAATATCTCTCACCTAGCAGTACTGTTTTTCAACAAACCTTTCTTTTTTGGATACCTACTATGCATGGTCAGTGCTAAATTGTCAATAGGATAGGATCCAAAGGTAAATTTGATAAAAATTCCTATCCTAGGGAGAGATAGAAAAATACATGCACTTTTTTTTTTTATTATACTGTAAGTTCTGAGATACATGTGCAGAACATGCATGTTTGTTACATAGGTATACATGTACCATGGTGGTTTGCTGCACTCATCAACCCGTCATCTACGTTAGGTATTTCTCCTAATGCTATCCCTCCCCTAGGCCTTACTCCCTTACAGGCCCTGGTGTGTGATGTTTCCCTCCATATGTCCACGTGTTCTCATTGTTAAACTTCCACTTATGAGTGAGAACATGCGGTGTTTGGTTTCTGTTCCTGTGTTAGTTGGCTGAGAATACATTTAATTAGAATTAATTAACTACTTAGAGAAGTACTTCTAAAATTATTTTGGTGTCAGGACTCCTTCAATCTCTTCAAAATTATTGGGGATCCTAAAGAATTTTTGTTTGTTTAGCTTATATCTATCAATATTTACCACATTAGAAATTAAAACTGAAAACACTTCAAATACAAGTATACGATAATAATGCATTCCTTTAAGTGTCAGTATGATAATATTATCCCATGTCATGCAGCCACTGCAAAACTGTACTGTACATACACTTATGAGAAAATGAGAATGAAAATGCAAAAATGTCTTAGCATTAGTGATAAAATATTCTTGACTTTACGAAGCCTCTGAAAGGGTCTTCGAGATCCCCAGAGACTACAAGTTATCAATCAGTAGACTAGAGGAGATGTTTGATGCTATAGTTGATATGTCATCAAAACATCATGATGATACAGGAGAGAGAGAGAGTAATTTACATCAATCAATGATTAAATTTGCTAATGATTACCACCTTACTAATACTGGTCTCCAATTGATCCTAGATTTCAATAAAAATCAAATAAATGAAATAAATAACAATAATAGTTTTTATCAAGTAGTTCAGTTCATGAAACGAAGGCATTCCCCTGCCACCTTGTGGCAAGGTATCCTAATTAGGTATTAAAGGTTTTTTGGTTTTTTAGTTTTTTGTTTGTTTGTTTTTTACAATTACAATATATTTTTAGTTGCAAATTTAGAGTTTTTTTAAATGTTGAGTCTACCACTTAACATTATAAAATTATATTTAGAACCTCTGAAACATGTCAACCTAATTCTAAATAGTTCTTCAATACAATAAAAGCAAATAGGCTAAAATCCAACTGTGTTTTAAAGAACCAATAATTACGCAAAGTTTCCATAGTGCTTTGAATATAGTTGGACTTCAAAATTTCAAGATGACAAAAAGGTAAGTTTTCTTTGTTATTCTCTAATGCATTTTCTCACCATGTAGTAAAAGAAACAATAAGAGGAGTTTACAACTGCTACTACATTTAAGTTTTGTGAGCTCAACCTGGGGTGGGAGGTTGAGAAAATGTCCTAGAAAAGATCACTGTAGCAGACTCTGATTCCACTCTATCCAGGGAAGTTCCTAAAGGAATGTATGTTGCTGCAGCAAATGAAATATCTCAGTACACGGATACCTGGAAAGAGCAAGTGGGGCAGCAATGGAGGACCAAAAGAACTTCAATCCTAAGAAAAATGGTAGGATGATACAAAATTATCTAATGCTATTACTCTTTCTTGGGTTAAACCATATTATCTTCCTTATGTCTTGTTTCTAACCATGACAATAAGACTAGATTTTATTATTTTACTGAGGCACTTTTGAGCTTTTGTAAATCAGTAACTTACTGATAATCTTCATAAGCTTTTAGCATCCTTCCCAATCTTGAGAAGTAAAATATAGCATAGTGTAGTGGTGCCAACCTGGGAGGATGTGAACATTTTGCAAGATACCTAAACATGAAGAGTTTTAAGGGAATCAATTTTCTGACACTTTACTTCCATATGTAGCTTTTCCCCAAAATTGTTCTGCCAGAAAACAAGACTATATTCACAAAAGCCCAAGTACCACTTTATAAAGGATATGCAAATTCCTCATTCATTTTATAACTTACTAAAGTGCATTACTCTGAAGGCTAAACAAATCTGGGTGCTTAAGGAAGGGGAAGCCTTTTCCAGTGATTAATCATAGCACCATCAACCTAGAGGGCTTTTAGGCTCTCTCAGCTTCATACATACTTTTGTTAAGGATAAAGCCCAGAAGTAGAAACTGGTATTTTTGCCACTTAAGAATGTGATGAATTCAGGTATGTATAAAGGTATAAATTTTTATTTCACAATGTTGCTTATTTCCTTCTTTTGGTGTTTTGTTTGTTTGTTTGTTTTTTGACAAGGTCTTGCTCTGATACAATGTCTTGCTCTGTCACCCAGGCTGGAGTGCAGCGGCACAATCTTGGCTCATTACAACCTCTACCTCCAGAACAAAGGGATTCTCCCAAGTAGCTGGTACTACGGGCACACACCACCATGTCTAGCTAACTTCTGTATTTTTTATAGAGATGGGTTTCACTGTGTTGCCCAGGCTGGTCTCAAACTCCTGGGCTCAAGCAATCATCCCCTCTCAGCCTCCCAAAGTGCTGGCATTACAGGTGTGAGCCACTGTGCCCAGACTTCTTTTGTCTCCTATTTCATAAAAATTCTTTTTTGAACTTCCAGAAGGAAGTTCATTAAGGAAATAGCAGAAAGAGCATCAGTAACACTTGTTAAATGCTTAAAAATAATATTTTCTGCATATTTAAATGACAGGAAAGCTTTCCTATGCTTTTCAATGTTATTCTCTAATATTTGAAAGCACCAAAGAATAACCTAAAAACATAGGGTAGTAAAGATTTGTTTTAAATATAATTGATTATTTTCTGGAAATATTGAAAAATTTAAAATACATTAGAAAAAATGGTTAAAATTGTAATGAAATTTCTTTCAGACTTAATGTTTTTTGTTCAATAGTGATTAAAATCTGTTTTTTCAAGTCATGTCATGTGAGATTTATCCTGATTATCATGAATTCTCCTCTTACTTGATCATAAAAATGTTAAATATTTTCTATCTCTTTTTAGTAAAAGTTAAAATTATAAACTAGCTATCAGACCAATTGTCACATCTGTGACAGCTTTTGTTTCAAATTATGTTTCAAGGAATATTTGTGTAGCAGAAAACCTTGGAAAAAAGAGATAGTGTCATCACCCCTGGGCACAGAAGGCAGAATTGTTTTTGACCAAGATAATAAAGAAAATATTCCCCTTTGGGGAAAAGGTTGAGTGGGTTTACTAGCAGACCTTTTAAAAGATCAAGAGTTTCCCAAGTTTGGGATTTCTCAGCTGTTACAGAAATCTACTGCGAGCACATTGTTCCCCAGGTGGCTTGGTGGACAAAGGAAGCCAATGTAAACATGGAGTTCACACTACTCACTGCCTGCTGTGTTGTCAGTATTAAAGTTCTTTGTCTCTGACCCAGGAATCTCATGTCTTCTTGTCAGCATCTGTGAAACTGTGGCAGGCTCATTTGGTAACTTGCAGGCAGGGTAAAATCTCAGGCCTTTCATAGTTCTTGCCAGGATTAACACTTTGCAAATGGAAGGTACAAGCCTAAGGCAGCAAAGAAAAGGGAAGAAAGGAGAAGAGAGGTAAGCAGTGTACTATACTGATTACCACAACAAAACCACAAAGAGACATAGCAAGTTATTTAGCAATCACAGTCACTCTGTGTTTTAGACTTTTCTGGAAGGGTTAAAAGGAGGAACTTCCATTCTGAGTAGTCCATAAGAGAGAGAAAAAGGAGGGGGAAATTTTCTCCTTGGCTCCCTTCCACCTCCTCTTCTCCTTGATCAAGATTTACATCCACAGTGATCTAGCTCTCCTATACCTCTTGGTTACATCTTGGTGACCGCTCAGAAAACCAGGTCCTATTCTTTATAGTGTCTTACTCAAATATAAAAGTGGAAGAGTGACTTTGTGCAAATAAAGTGCTGACCATGGCAGAGAAAGAAGTGTGTGGACAAGAGAATTAGAGATCGTGTCCAAAGTTTCTATTTTAATATAATGTGTAACAAGTTTACTTGCATGTCAAACAGTTCCTATGTTTTTTCTTTCCATAAAATTGAATAGGAACCTGAGTTTTCAGCTGATTACTTACACACAAACAACAACAACAAGAAGCATTCACTTTTGTGACCTATGATACTTAGTAATTCCAAGTAGGAGTTACTGGGAAAAACATGTATAGATCAATGCAGAATCCTGTCCATTTATATATAAATAGTGAAACTGGGGAAAATAGCCCTATTCATCTCATTAAGATGTACACTTCTAATTAAATTAAACTTTCAAATTAAATGATTATTTACCAAAATTTGTAACAGGTGTTTTTTTGATTAACTGTGAACTAATATAGTTATAAAAATAACCCAGGAGAAACTGTTAAATACATAAAGTCTTTTGGTTACAAGGAGGAAAACAAAATTTAAATTTTAAACTTCTATACATATTTTTGGTATGGGAAAGCATGATAAAATAATCAATAATAAACTTTCAAGTATAAGATACTGTATAATTAGAATGAAAATCTGTGGAATGAAATTACATGGTAGAGTTACAAAAAAGAAATATGTAAATTTTCATAGCTGAATAACTTTTTCGTGTATGTATTTTTTAGTGAGGTATTACATATTAATGGCATTCAAATTCCATTAGATGCATTTGAAAGAGTTAAGTATTTGTTTTATTCCCAATATTGAATAATTGGAGAAATTGCATGCAACTACAATGAAACATTTTAAATCAACTAAAAATATGATTGAGTGTAAAATTTACAAAAACAAATTTCTAGTAGGCAAGCAAACAAAAAAGTTTGAAGATATCCATTCAAGTGACCAATAGGCAATATGGCCAACTCAGATGTCATTTGAGTAAACTGACAAAGTAAAAAATGTCACCTAGTGTTATCTGGGCGATTCTGTGGTAGAGGTGACATTCAAAACTAGGTAATTTGTCAAAAGTACAAATATTTTCAATTATAAGCATGGATGTCTGTGCATGGTAAAAAGACAATAATGCTATAATCACTAGAATTATTGACTAATTTTCCTTTTCCTTTTACATGTCTATATTTTGTACATTTTCTTTTTTTTGAGGTAGGGTCTCTTTCTGTCGCCCAGGCTGGAGTGTAGTGGTGCAATCACAGCTCACTGCAGCCTTGATCCCCTAAGCTCAAGTGATCCTCTCACCTCAGCCTGTTGAGTAGCTGGAGCCACAGGTGCATGCCACCAAGCCTTGCAAATTCAAAAAAAAATATTTTTGGTAGAGACAGGATCTCACTGTGTTGCTCAGGCTGGTCTTGAACTACTGACCTCAAGTGATCCTCCCACCTCAGTCTCCCAAAGTGTTGGATTATTGGTGTGAGCCACCATGCCTGGCTTGTATTTTATTTTATTTTATTTATTTATTTTTCTTTTTTTTTATTACACTTTAAGTTCTAGGGTACATGTACATAATGTGCAGGTTTGATACATATGTATACATATGCCATGCTGGTGTGCTGCACTCATTAACTCATCATTTACATTAGGTATATCTCCTAACGCTATCCCTCCCCCTTCCCCCAACCTCACAACAGACCCCAGTGTGTGATGTTCCCCTTCCTGTGTCCAAGTGATCTCATTGTTCAGTTCCCACCTATGAGTGAGAACATATGGTGTTTGCTTTTCTGTTCTTGTGATAGTTTGCTGAGAATGATGTTTTCCAGCTACATCCATGTCCCTACAAAGGACATGATGGTTTCCAGCTACATCCATGTCCCTACAAAGGACATGAACTCATCCTTTTTTATGGCTGCATAGTATTCCATGGTGTATATGTGCCACATTTTCTTAATCCAATCTGTCATTGATGGAGATTAGAGTTGGTTTCAAGTCTTTCCTATTGCGAATAGTGCCACAATAAACATATGTGTGCATGTGTCTTTATAGCAGCATGATTTATAATCTTTTAGGTATATACCCAGTAATGGGATGGTTGGGTCAAATGGTATTTCTAGTTCTAGATCCTTGAGGAATTGCCACATTGTCTTTCGCAATGGTTGAACTAGTTTACAATCCCACCAACGGTGTAAAAGTGTTCCTATCTCTCCATATCCTCTCCAGCACCTGTTGTTTCCTGACTTTTTAATGATCGCCATTCTAACTGGTGTGAGATGGTATCTCATTGTGGTTTTGATTTGCATTTCTCTGATGGCCAGTGATGATGAGCATTTTTTCATGTATCTGTTGGCTGCATAAATATCTTCTTTTGAGAAGTGTCTGTTCATATCCTTTGCCCACTTTTTGATGGGGTTCTTTGTTTTTTTCTTGTAAATTCGTTTGAGTTCTTTGTAGGTTCTGGATATCAGCCCTTTTTCAGATGAGTAGATAGCAAACATTTTCTGCCATTCTGTAGGTTGCCTGTTCACTCTGATGGTAGTTTCTTTTGCTGTGCAGAAGCTCTTTAGTTTAATTGGACAGAATTTGTCAATTTTGGCTTTTGTTGCCATTACTTTTGGTGTTTTAGACATGAAGTCCTTGCCCATGCCTATGTCCTGAATGGTATTGCCTAGGTTTTCTTCTAGAGTTTTTATGGTTTTAGGTCTCACATTTAAGTCTCTAATCCATCTTGAATTGATTTTTGTATAAGGTGGAAGGAAGGGATCCAGTTTCAGCTTTCTACTTATGGATAGCCAGTTTTCCCAGCACCATTTATTAAATAGGGAATCCTTTCCCCATTTCTTGTTTTTGTCAGGTTTGTCAAAGATCAGATGGTTGTAGATGTGTGGTGTTATTTCTGAGGGCTCTGTTCTGTTCCATTGGTCTATATCTCTGTTTGGTACCAGTACCATGCTGTCTTGGTTACTGTAGCCTTGTAGTATAGTTTGAAGTCAGGTAGTATGATGCCTCCAGCTTTGTTCTTTTGACTTAGGACTGTCTTGGCAATGCAGGCTCTTTTTTGGTTCCATATGAACTTTAAAGCAGTTTTTTCCAATTCTGTGAAGAAAGTCATTGGTAGCTTAATGGAGATGACATCGAATCTATAAATTACCTTGGGCAGTATGGCCATTTTCACGATATTGATTCTTCCTATCCATGAGCATAGAATGTTCTTCCATTTGTTTGTGTCCTCTTTTATTTCATTGAGCAGTGGTTTACAGTTCTCCTTGAAGAGGTCCTTTACATCCCTTGTAAGTTGGATTCCTAGGTATTTTCTTCTCTTTGAAGCAATTGTGAATGGGAGTTCACACATGATTTGGTTCTCTGTCTGTCTGTTATTGGTGTATAAGAATGCCAGTGACTTTTGCACATTGATTTTGTATCCTGAGACTTTGCTGAAGTTGCTTATCAGCTTAAGGATATTTTGGGCTGAGATGATGGGGTTTTCTAAATATACAATCATGTCATCTGCAAACAGGGACAATTTGACTTCCTCTTTTCCTAATTGAATACGCTTTATTTCTTTCTCCTGACTGATTGCCCTGGCCAGAACTTCCAACACTATGTTGAATAGGAGTGGTGAGAGAGGGCATTCCTGTCTTGTGCCAGTTTTCAAGGGGAATAGTTCCAGTTTTTGCCCATTCAGTATGATATTGGCTGTGGGTTTGTCATAAATAGCTCTTATTATTTTGAGTATGTTCCATCAATACCGAATTTATCGAGAATTTTTATTATGAAGGGCTGTTGAATTTTGTCAAAGGCCTTTTCTGCATCTATTGAGATAATCACGTGGTTTTTGTCTTTGGTTCTGTTTATATGCTGGATTACGTTTATTGATTTGCATATGTTGAACCAGCCTTGCATCCTAGGGATGAAGCCCACTTGATCAAGGTGGATAAGATTTTTGATACGCTGCTGGATTTGGTTTGGCCTGGCTTGTATTGTATACAATTTCCGGAATAAGTGTGTGTAACTTTACTAACCAGAGAAAGTACATGTGCATACCATATTTCATCAAATCAATAACAACACTGTTTATGAGATACACAATTATCTTTTGTTTCACTGGGAAGAAACACTGCCCATTGGAGCCATGACCTGATGTTAATTGCCATTGATTATAAGATGACTCACAATTTCAGAAGTGTTAAAATGTAAAGAAATTGCTTTAGAATGAATGGATTACAGTATTTTGTATAATCAATGTTTTTAATTTTCCTATTAAAGTATCATTTGCATACATTAAATTCACCCATATTAGTGTACAGTTCTGTGAGTTTTGACAAATGAAAAGTTATATAATTACCCTGCCACCAAAAGCAAGATGTAGAACAGTTCAATCACTCTTTAAAATTCTCCCATGTTCCTTTGTAGTCATTTCCTCCCCATATCATGAGTCTGACAACTATGAACCTGTGCTTTATTCCCATAGTTCTCCCTTTTCCAGAATGTCATATAAAAATAATCATATAGTATGCAGCCTTTAAGTTTGACTTCTTTCACTTGGCATGATACTTTTGAGGTTTATCTATATTCTTGTGCACATCCATGGTTCATTCCTTTTTTTTTTTTTTTTTTTTTTTTTTTTGCTGAGTAGCATTTCATTGTGTAAATGAAACACAGTTAGCTTTTTCATTCCTTAGTTAAAGGACATTTAGACATTTAGGTTGGTTTGAGTTTTTGGAGAATACAAATAAAACTGTCATAAACATTTATCTACATTGTTTTTGTCAGAATATAATATTTGTTTGTTTCTTCTCTTTTCTTTTCTTTTAGAGACAGAGTCTTGCTCTGTTGCCCAGGCTGGAGTGCAGTGGCACGATTTGGGCTCACTGCAACCTCTGCCTCCCAGGTCAAGAGAGTCTCCTGCCTTAGCCTCCCGTGTAGCTGGGATTACAGGGGTGCACCACTGTGCCTGGCTAATTTTTTGTATTTTTAGTAGAGACGGGGTTTTGCCATGTTGGCCAGGCTGGTCTTAAACTCCTGACCTCAAGTAATCTGCCCAACTCACCCTTCCAAAGTGCTGTGATTACAGGTGTGAGCTACTGTGCCTGGCCAGAATATAATTTTTTATTCCACTTGAGTAAATACTGAGTAACAGCTTGCTGGGTCATGTACTAAGTGTGTGTTTAATGTTATTAGAAACTGACAGACTGTTTTCCAAAGTGGCTACACCATCTTGCATTTCCTCCAGCCATATTTGATAGTTCCAGTTGCTTCACATTCTTGCTAGCAGCAGTGAATATTGTCAGGTTTTGTTGTTATTTCTATTCTGATAGGTAAATAGTTACACTTCCCAGTAGTTTTCCTAGTGACAAATTGGGTTGAGCGTCTGTTCAGTTGCTTATTTGCCATGTGTACCTCTTCTTTGGTGAAGTGTCTGTTCAAATATTTTGCCTGTTAAAAAAAAATTGGTTGGTTGGTTGCTCAAAATTGAGTTTTGAGAATCCTTTATATATTCTGAATACAAGTCTTTTATCAGATTGTGATTTACAGTTTCAGCAAGTTCCCAGGTGCTGCTGATACTGCTGTGGTTTGGGGAGTAGAAATAGCTGCCCACAGGGCTTCTTAAACTTTAACATCCATAAAAACCACCTGGGGTGTGATGGGACCCAGTAGATCTGGGGCACACCTGAGATTCGGCACTACCAACCAGCTCTAAGAACTCTGATGCTTCTGTGTTCACAGCTTTGGCAGAAAGGGCTTAACGGAACCACAGAAGGATTCCAAGGAAGAGTTACATTTCAGCCAAGATTGAAGGATGAGTATATTTCTCCAGGAAGTTACAGGGTAGAGAATAATAGAAGGCGAGAGAGGAAGAAAAGAGAAGGATAATTTTGCAGAGGGCATAACATGACCCATGCCAGGTCGAATGAAAAAGGCAAAGACATTGGGGATGGAAGATGACCTGTTACTGAGAGGTAAGTCATATTACAAAAGTCATGTTTGAATTTTCTTTCCTGTAGGTAGAAGTACATTGAAATATTTCAATCAGGAGAGTCATGTGATCAGACTGTCAGTATAGAAATATGTCTCTGACAGTAGAATAAAAGTATGATTGGAAAAGAAACTGGAGGCTGGAAAACCAGTTGTTGCAATTGTGCAGTGAGAAATGACTGATGTTTTAATTAAGGAATTACAATGGGGTGAAAGAGGAGGAGCCACATTAAGCGATGTTTAGGAAGAACAATCAACATGACTAGGTAAAAACTGGATGAAGGGGAGAGAGCAGGGGAAAGCTAGATGCAAACTGGGTGGTGTTATTTACCAGAATAAGGAATGTGTGTTTAAGGACTAAGTTTTGTGCAGAAGATGACCAGGTTCGTCAGATATGCTGAGGTTAAGGTAATTCCTGTATAGCCACCTGCAAATGTCTACAAGATATTTGTAAAAGGATGGAGGGCAGAAGAGACGAACGGGTCGAAGTCATGAACTTGGTAGTAATCTGGTTCTGAGTGTTAATTGAAGTGAAGTTCCTTGATGAAATCTACAGAATACAAAAGAGATTAAAAGAGCCAAAGTCTCTTTTGCATCCAAGAGACACTCACATCCAAGAGGTAAATGAAAGAGGGGATCCAGTGAAAGAAAGGGAGGCATTTCTTTCAATAGGGGAAATTATTTTAATTTGAAATCCAGCGAGGAGGCAATATCAGTCTCAAGGAGTTGATTTGAAATTCTTTCTTTTAATATTTAATATATATGTTCACCCCTTATAGGTAGTAGATAAAATATTCTCCATTTTCATAATTTTCCTAAGATAAAAGATAATGATCATTTAATGTATGTTTAACTTTTGGTTTGTGGAAGGTCTTTCATGCTTTGTTTTCTATTTAAGTCTTCAATTACTTCTCAGTAGAGAGCAAAACAAGAAAAATTGTGATTTCCTTCCTTGCATCTAAATCTGTATTTAATAACTGAATGTCTGCAAACAGTACCAGGCAATGCAGTAATTATAAGATTACTAAAGGGCATTGTTGGTATGAACATATTTCATTTAGATGCAAACTTTGGTGCTGTATTTCAGACACTTCGGAAATACACTGATCCATACTAGAAATTAGCAGAGATTTACAACATATTGATACTAACGGTTCATCACATGTTTACAAATATTTCTCTATTATTTGCTCCCAAGATAACAATTACCATAGGCTTATGAAAGGGCGTGATCTAGCTCTTCTGCTCCATATTATGTTTCAAGAAGGACTTGAATTGAAGGACTTGCAATTGAATCTTTAACCACATAGATTAAGTACTGATTCTTCTATTTCTTAGATATTATTCTTGGGCAAGTTGGTTCAGTTTATTTCAACAATTTTTTTACTAAATTTCTATTATTACCAAGTACTGGAGAAACAAAGCTAAATGAAATATAAATATGTATAGAACATTTCATAATAATAAGAGAAGTAGGCACAGGGCGCTGTGAGTTTGAAAGAGATTCTTCTTATTCAGCTTGAGGAATAAGAGGTGGCCAGCATTTCTGGAGGAGAAATGCCCGAGGTGATTTTTAGTCATGGAAGTCATCACCTTTTCTCCACCCCAAACCTGGTCACACATGTTTGTGCCTAAAACTCTCTTTTATTCCACTAAAAGAGAACAAAAATGCAGTGCACAATGAATAATAGGGTGTGCCTGGGGAACCAAATGTAGTTTTGTATTACCAGAAATTAAAACATGAGATGTGGATTTGTTGAAGTTCAGGCAGATGTCATGGAGGCTTCACAGGCTGGGATGAAAGCTTGGCACGTAATTGAAGTAATTTGTTGACATAAGAAAAGTAGTCACAGTTAAATCTGCATTGCTGTTACATAACTCTGGTGGCAATGTGTAGGGTGTATTTGAAGGGGGCAAATCTGGAACCATTTTTAATGCTTCAATGAGGCATGATAAGGGCTTGAACTTGGCCATGACAAAGTCGGGGAAAGGAAGGGCACAATTAAGAAAAAGTAAGGAGGTAACTACTTATGACAGTGCTTGTTGAGCTAGAAAAAGCACAGCTTTAAGAGCGAGTGAGGCCTGAACTTGAACCCCAGCTTAATTACTTAAAAGCTTGAGCCTTTTACAAGTGACGGTAATTCTTGATTTTCTGTAATCCTGAAAGGAGGGTGACTTTGCTTTGTGTCATCCTAGAGATTAGGCATAATTTAAAGCACCTAAAATAAATAATTATCAAAGGTCGGTTCCTGGTTAACATAAGTAAACAAACCTGTTTCCCCTATACTTCCTTGTACCTAAATTTCCCCTGTACCTACTTACTTGTACCTAAATTCCCCTACACTTCCTTTTACCTAATCCTTGCCCTCTGCCTCAGGGTAAGAGAACAGCTGCCTTCAATTTATTCTCCCCAGAAGCTACACAGAGCCATCTGACCTGTCAGAAGGTTTGCGCCCTCTCCATATTTCTCCCACCACACTGACCAATCTCCTACATGACCTTTCAGGCTCTTAGCTTAAATGCCATGTGAATAGGGTCATTGTTTTAGGTTATGGATTTCTTCTTATTAAGGGACACTATGTAAGAGTCCTTTCAAAACTATCATAGAGAGAAATACTTGCTATAAATAATATAATAATAATAATAATAATAATAATAATAATAGCAAGCAGGATGAAAAACAGTGGCTGGAAGAATGTCATCTGTCAGTGGATATGTTCATTCATGGGCAGGCTCTACTTTTCATGTGTTAACTCTTCCCATTTTACAGATAAGAACACGTAGAAAGGCTGAGGTGGGCAGATCACAAGATCAGGAGATCGAGACCATCCTGGCTAACGGTGAAACCCTGTCTCTACTAAAAATACAAAAAACTAGCTGGGCGTGGTGGCGGGTGCCTGTAGTCCCAGCTACTCGGGAGGCTGAGGCAGGAGAATGGTGTGAATCTGGGAGGCAGAGGTTGCAGTGAGCCAAGATCACACCACTGCACTCCAGCCTGGGCAACAGAGTGAGACTCTGTCTCAAAAAAAAGAAAACAAACAAACAAACAACAACAAAAAAAAACCCCAAAAAAACACGTAGAGAAAACCATGGAAATTAATAAGCTTTTCAGAAAAATATACACTCTCCCACTTCATATTCAAAGATTAAACTCGACATGGATGTTGAGGACTTGAATAGAAAGAGAAGTAACACCTGATTTCTACTTCTCAAATGCATTTTGAGATCCTTCTCATGTCCCCAAGTTTGATATCAGGTGTTCTATCCTGAAGTGGCATAGCCTTGGTGGACTCTTCTCATTGGGTGAATTACCACCAAGATTAGTAATTATCATTAGAATTATTGTGATGGATAAATTCAGTTGTAATTATCATTATGGTTTATCTAATTTTCCCTGCTGGCTTATGTTAACACATTTTGGTAAGACTACAAGCAACTGTCTCCAGTTAAAAAAGAAAAGTTAAATGCACTCTGAGAATTATTTCATATATCTATTATTTACCTTCACTTGTGATACCAAAGAAGTAGTTTATAGGGCACAGATGCTTCAGCAATGTTGAGTGTATAAGTCATACATCGGTTGGAATACAAAGGGTTTTGAAATGCTCTAAATCCAACTCAGACTGGTACTAACTTATGAATAAGCAATTTTTTTTGGACAACTATTGAGTATCATGTCCATATGTGTTTTTCTAAAGGCTTTTAAATGGTGTTTTGATTCTAAGTGTCAATTGCTGCATTTCATCAAGTAACTGCCACAGGCCCCTGCCCAAACATAGCATTTTTGATGACTCTGTTACCAATAAGCAAGATTCAAAAACAAAACAAAACAAAACAAACCAGCCGTCAGTCGAAAGTTTGTCTGTTGGTCTACTTTCTAAAGGGTCAGCAAATGAGTTACAGATGGATTAGTATTTATGTTCCCTGACAAGTCCTGAGGGCGTGGTGGATGTTTCCTGAGGTACCACAACACAGCATTTAAGGCTTCCATTTGAAAGGAGACCCTGCTTAAGAGAGAGTAGGAGGAAGGGGGCTGCACATCCAGCTGTGGGAGTGTGAGTGGTTCAGCACCCTTTTCTCTAGGCCAAGGTTGCTGTTCATTGTTACAAAGGGTGGACTTTGTAACACCCTTTGTAACACAGAGAGAAAATCTGTGTTTGTCTGGGGTGGCTTCCTTTCAGCTTCTCCTTTCCCTCCTCAGAGACTTGTCCTACCAGTGACACTCTGACATGAATCTTCAGGTGGACACTGTTCTCCCATTCTATAGGTCTTGGCCCAAATATCACCCCTTTTTTTTTTTTTTTTGAGATGGAATCTCGCTCTGTCGCCCAGGCTGGAATGCTGTGGCCGGATCTCGGCTCACTGCAAGCTCCGCCTCCCGGGTTCACGTCATTCTCCTGCCTCAGCCTACCTAGTAGCTGGGACTACAGGCGCCCGCCACCTCGCCCGGCTAGTTTTTTGTATTTTTTAGTAGAGATGGGGTTTCACCGTGTTAGCCAGGATGGTCTCAATCTCCTGACCTTGTGATCAGCCTGCCTCAGCCTCTCAAAGTGCTGGAAATATCACTTCTTTACAGGCAGTTTTTCTTATCATCTTCTCCAAGCAGATGCCCCTTACTCCTCTTTGCCATTGCACTCACTTATTTTCTTCACATCATCTCTTGCAAGTTCTGTGTATGTAGACTTTAAGAAATGACCAGTCATCCCTTTTGGGCTGTAACTTCAAGAGTCCATGTCTGTCTGGTTCTTCAGTGTTCATTTACTACAGATCATTGCACATAGCACTCAGTAAATGTTTATTAAACAAATGTTGAATGAAGGGTTTTATGGAATGAACGTATTTCCCACCTTAAGTCTTTATTTATCTCTTTGATTAATGTTTGTTGTTTATGACAACTTGTCAAAATTAATTAAATTTAACCAAATTACTGCTATTTTAGTGGAAAACATTATCTTCTCATCTTTAAAAACAAAAGAATTAGCATCAGAGTTCCTTTTGGAAAGAGAACTTTTCCTCTAGAAGAATAGCTATATAGGCCACTTCAGTTGGGTTAGGAGAAACACCAAAAGTATGGCTTATACCATTAAAATGGAAAAATGCTGCTAGGTGAAATATTCAACTGAATATGTTTGTCATAATCTGAGGTTGGAGGAGGGAGCCATGTCACATGGTGAGACTCTGAAACTTTCTAAGAAAGGACTTAACAATTAAGCAGATGAACAGTTTCTTGAAGCAGGGTAGTCAGAATATTTAGAGAGCACAGTTGTCTAACATCTGCTTTAAAGTTGTTAACATGTTCTGACAGAAATTGCTTTTATAGCTTCAAACTTTGGAAAAATCTGCATCTCTCTTTCGGGGTCTTAATCTCTGGAGTATTGTTCTTATTTTTGTTATCATTGAGAATGTGACTCATATGTCTACACCTTTTCCAAACCCAGTCAAGTCTGGGGAAACACCTGCTAAATATAAAATCCACACACTTAAGGGTATTTAGTTTTTCTCAATACACCAAACATGCAGTTAAGAAGTGAATGTCATGAAGTGGACATTTGAAGAAATCATTCCTTCCTTGAGATGTAAAAATTAGTAAGGAAAACTCAGGTTTTACCTTTTTGGTTCAAAAATTATAGGTGGGTAATACCTTGTTAAAATATATAAATTCATAAATTATCATGATTGCCAAGCCACACATAAAATTATGCTTTTGCTTATACAAAATGAGCCTGATTGTATGTTTACAGTTCTGTGGGCATGATGGCTTGCCCTCTTAAACCTCAGAGGAGAGAAAATTCTCCTCCAGCTACCATTTTGCAGAAAAGCATCTCTTTCTTTGTGATGCCTGTAATACATGGCTGCAGAACAGATTCAAGGAGGGCTTTCGAAATGGGTTTAAAGCAGGTTCATATCTGGTTTTTCAGCTGATTTTATATTCATATATTTTCTTTTGAATTACTCAGTTTTGCGTTAGTTGTCCAGTGTTCTGCACCAGGATTATTTATGGTCAGCTGAGCCTCAAGAAAGAAATGTACAGGGAGATGGTGATGATTAGAGGAAAAGAGCATAGAATTTGTACTTTGGAATCAGCCACAACAGGGATGGCTTAGTCATGTTGCTTAACATCTATGAAAATCATTTTGCTCAACTGTAGAACAGATTTATTTAGGATTACTTCTGCCACATTAGGCAAATAAGGGTACATTTTGAGAATTGAATGGTTATTGTATGCAAATTAGGCTATTAGCTTATTCTCATATCTCATATCTGCAACTCTCTCTGCATGAAACGTCTTTCTCTCTCCTGTTTATTTACTTGGTTAACTTCTTGTCCTTCAAAGTGCATTTCCCTTGACAGAGAGCCTTTCCTGACTTGTTGGTGTCTATTACATGCCCCTTCTTTCATGTCCAGTTTCTTGACTTAACATATGGTTTTGAAATTGTTTCTTGACTTGCCCATTTCCCGCATTTGTCTCTGAGTTCCAAGAAGGCAGGAATCTTACTTTTTAAAATCATTTTGCTCTCCATGTCAATTACAAGCATCACTCTGAAGAAGAGTCAGCTCTCAATAAATATTGACCTAATGGTTTATTTGTTGATTCTTCATGTAGTATTTACATTTTCAAGGAGGAATAATCAACTATGTTTAAAAATTTGACATTACAATTACATACTTTGTTTCTGGTTTTACATAAGCTTTTTAATAGAGGAATGATGGAATGTTAGATCAGAAAGAGGTCTTGGAATTCATGTAATTCAGTAACAGAATTTTGCATAGGAGAAAATGAAAATCAAGAGAAATTAATCAATAATTAATAATTAATGACAGAACCAGTATTTCAGAGAGGCAGGCTCCGTTGAAAGGGGAATGTTTATGGGTTTGAGATCAAATGTGTATTAAACTCTGAATTAGCCACTTGGCTCTGGCTAAGACATTGACCTTTCCAGTCTTCAGTTTCTTCACCTGTAATACAAAGAGGATATTCAGGAAAGAGGATGTTCTTGTGATGATTAAACAAGTTAATATACAATAAAGTGTATATAATTGCACAAAGATATATAACAATAGTCACAACTAGTTATTCTTAGGATTCTTATTCGAGAACTCTTGATGCTGCCTCTGATTCCAACAGAAAACACTTAACCAAGACTCTGAATGACTATTTAATGCCACAACAGATAGGTGTGAATAGTCTTTCTGGTTTTAAAAAGGACCTTTGCAATTAAGTTATTAAGTGCTCCTGCAAATACCTACTAAGAAAACAACTGCGCATTTGATTTCTATCAATTCTCTCTTTTTTCCTTCAGTTTAATTTTCCAGCTTCAAGATTGTTAAATAGTACATGCTGTCTTGATTCTGACCTGCAAATAACAAGCTGTCATTTGTGAATTTCTTCCTAAATTAAAGATAATTAGAAGGGCTCATTTCTTGTGATTGTTTGGAAGAGAACTGGGACTAGAATATTCTTGGCTTATTATTTTGCCATTCTAAAATAATACTGACATTTGATTCTCATGCTAAGCTATTCTAAACACTTCTTAGCCATCAGAAATCTAATATGTGGGAGCTTTTGCTAACACATAAATGTTTAGGGTTGATATTCAGAGTTAAATCTTACTGTTGCTTAGTGGTAGACAGTGATAGTAAGGGGAAGAAAAAAAGAAGGCAGGAAGGGAGTACCCTTGTGTCTATACCTTTTCTTATCTGAATAATAAATTCAGGCATAAATTTTATACATGAATGCAGAAACTTTTCTCTTGGGTTCCTAAAGTCAGGCAACCCTGGTCTTCTAGATGTTGTTACAGCTATGACTTCTTCTTTCTTATTAAAGATAAGAATGATTGTACCTCACCACTGGAAGAGACTGCTCCTTCATGCTGGGCTCACCTTCACGTTTTATGTGACATTCTTAACAGTTTTACTTCTGCATGCAGCTACTTTTGCCATCAAGTCCAAAGCAAAGCCAAAGGATTAATAGTTCACAACACTTCCAACTACTCTGAAAGATGTATAGAATTGGTTTTAAATTAATGTCTCTAATTTTTAGAAAATTTTCTAGAGAATATAATTCACTTTCTTTTAATTACTCTTCAGTTTTAATTCTTTGCTACCGGGGCAAAATTTAGTCTAATTTTCTGCCATCTGAAGGTCTTGCAGGTGGCTACAGTCTTTATAAGGCTTCTGATCTCATTTGAACATGAACTTGCTGTAGTTCCTTAGTCAATATGTCTCCCAGTTCCTTCACTAACCAGTTTGTCTCCTTTTAGGTGCACGTCAGTTTTCCGGTGTTTCTCTAAAAAGGTGGAGGCTACAGACACACTATTTGAAGCCCTTGACCTCATGCTACTCATACATGAAATTAATGTTTCTATTTCTCTCTTTGCTGACTCTTTTTCCAGGGTTCCTTGTCTCTTTCTTGGCTTCTTCATTGCTTTCCTTTCCTACTGAATCTTCCTTCTTTTTGTTACTCTCCTAGAACCTAGAAAAAATTACATTAAGTAGTTTTTCTAGCTTGTTTTTAGTATGCTCCTTGTTAACTGTTAACTACATTTTCACAAAATAATCTATACTTTGTGGAATAAATGAATAAATTACAAAACTATCTGACTTAACAGAAGTTTCCAAGGGGAAAGTAAAAGTTCATATTCCCCGCTACTATCCTCCTGTTCTACTCCCTAAAGATAAGCACCATTAACAGTGTTTATCTTTATACTTAGAAAGTATATATGTATATATGTGTATGTATACATGTATATGTGTGTATATATATACATACTTTCATATATACATATATACTTTCTAAGTATAAATGTATATATACACACATATATGTGTGTATATACATACAGCTTATAAGATATATATCTTATATACAAGGCTACATATCTTAGCCTTGATATATTTTTATATGATATATTTATATAAACATATTTGTTTATTTATGTATATCATATAGATACATGCCAGATCTGTATTAGTCTGTTTTCACACTGCTATAAAGACATACCTGAGACTGGGTAACTGATAAAGAAAAGAGGTTTAATAGGCTCACAGTTCTGTGGGCTATACAGGCTTCCACTTCTGGGGAGGCCTCGGGAAACTTACAATCATGGTGAAGGTGAAGGGGAATCAAGCATGTCTTCACATGGCTGGCAGGAGAAAGAGAGAGAGCAAAGCGGGAGGTGCTACACAATTTCAAACAACCAGGTCTTGTGAGAACTCTATCACGAGAACAACAAGGGGGGAATTCTGCTCCTGTGATTCAATCACCTCCCACCAGGCCCCTCCTCTAACACGGGGAATTACAGTTCAACAAGAGACATGGGTGGGGACACAGAGCCAAACCATATCAAGGTGCAAATTGTGTGTGTGTGTGTCTGTTTATTTTCTTTCTTTTCTTTAAAACAGTGTCTCACTCCATCACCCAGACTGGAGTGCAGTGGTAAGATCATGGCTTATTGTAGTTTCTACCTCTTGTGCTCAAATGATCATCTTGCTTCAGCCTCCTGAGTAGCTGGGACCACAGGTGCATGCCACCATGCCCAGCTAGTTTTTCATTTTTTGTAAAGATGGAGTCTCACTATGTTTCCCAGGCTGGTCTCGAACTCCTGGCCTCAAGCAGTTCTCCCCTGGGCCTCCCAACATGTTGGGTTTACAGGAGTGAGCAAATATGCCTGGTCCCCAATTTCAAATAAGAGCCTCTAGTTGTGCAAATAACTAAGTTTAATTTTTATACATGAATTTAATTTTTTATGGAACTCCCATTATTCTGATTGCCTCTAAGTTCTGGGAGATCAAATAACATCAAGGAGATGGGGTCAGCTCATCTGTGTCACTGTCATATTTCTATATGGGCCTCTACCTGGTCACTTTTTGTTTGTTTCTTGGATAATCAGCATGGCCCTATCTGGTCATTTATTCTCCCCAGTTTTTTGCCTTATACTTGGACATTTGTTATTGAACACCAAAAGCCAAAAAATTGATTTTTAAAAAATAATCTTGTATATTTTTCTGCATTATCCTCTTCTGGAGACATAGAACTCACTAGCTGCTGCCTAAATGAAGATAAATGTCAGAGTAACAGCATGTATATGAAAAAATTGAATATATTATCCTAATCACTATATAAATATGTTAATTGAATATTTACTGGGAATTTCCTGTTTTTGTGGTATTTTGACTGAAGCCTGGAAGATGAGAATAATAGATTATAAAGTACCTGCACATTTTCAAGAGAGACAGAAAATCAAAGGGCTTGCTAAGAAGTGGCTAAATTAGTCTGTGGACATCCACCCCCCACCGCCACCACCCGTACCATCCAATCTATATACACAGAAAAGCAGAAATTTAAGATAATGTATTAAAGAAAGGTAATTTGTAGAAGTAAGGAGTGCTTTGGTCTTTTTTCTTCCCTATGCAGGTGTTGCCATTATTCCAGGGTAGGTAGGAGGAGACACCGAGAAAATCACTTAGAGAAATTTGGGGAGGTTCTTGCAAGGAAGCAGTGGCTTCTCACTATCCAGCTGGAGTCTTTTTGAGCTACTGAAACTCAGGGCCATTTCTGAGGATACAGGGATGGAGCACTGCAAGTTATTGGAAGAGCTTGAAATGCATCCTTTTTGTCTGAGGCCAGGAGCTGTAGGGAGAATGTCAATGACAGTTGCTTCAGAAGTCATGGTAGTGGGAGGTAAGAGGGAATACTGGAGCTGCTCAAGAGGCTGCAGACAGAGAGAGAAAGAGAAGAAGAAGAAGAAGAAGGAGAGAGAGAGAGAGAGAAAGGCAAGTCTACTTTTCCACCATTTCATGGAGCCTATAGGGCAAGGGGAAGCAATTAGGTTGAGCTGTCCTGATGAGACACTGCCCCAGGCTGCTGCCTTCTCCAGAGAAGAGATCCTAGGAGTGAGGAACTGTAAGGTGGGTAGGTCACTGGGGGCTGAGGCTAAGGGAAGAATCAAGAGGTCAGTCAGAGAGTACATCAGCCATGTAGGGAAACTATGAAATGATTCTTTTCCTCTAATCTCCATTCCAGTTGCACTGAGTGTGGAAGATTCCCCGAACCATAAAACCAGCAAGTTTTTATTAGTGATTTTCAAAAGGGGAGGGAGTGCACAAATAGGGTGTAGGTCACAGAGATCACATACTTCACAAGGTAATACAATATCACAAAGCAAATGGAGGCAGGGGGAGATCACAGGACCACTGGATGAGGAGAAATTAAAATTGCTAATGAAGTTTCGGGCACCCATTGTCTTACCAGGAAACAGGGTTTGAGAACAGATAACCTGTCTGACCATAATTTATTAGGTGGGAATTTTCTCATCCTAATAAGCCTGGGAGCACTATAGGAGACTCGGACTTATTCATCCCTTCGTCTTCGACCATAAAAGACAGGACGCCTTAAAAAGGGGCCATCTATAAGCCTACCTTCAGGGCGCATTCTCTTTCTCAGGGATGTTCCTTGCTGAGAAAAAGAATTCAGCGATATTTCTCCTATTTGCTTATGAAAGAGGAGAAATATAGCTCTGTTCCATCCAGCTCAGCGGAGGCCAGTTCAAAGTTGCCTCTCTTGTTTCCTGAACATTGCTGTTATCCTGTTCTTTTTTAAGATGCCCAAATTTCATATTGTTCAAACACACATGCTCTACAAACAATTTGTGCAGTTGATACAATCACAGGGTCCTGAGGTGACACTCATCCTCCTCAGTTTACAAAGGAGATGATGGGATTAAGAGATTAAAGTAAAGACAGGCATAGGAAAACACAAGGATATTCATTGGGGAAGTGATAAGTGTCCATGAAATCTTCACAATTTATGTTCTTCTGCTGCGGCTTCAGTCGGTCCCTCTGTTCGGGGTCCCTGACTTCCCGCAACAGTTGATTCTACCTGTTCTTTTTCTTTTTGAGACAGGATCTTTCTCTGTCACCCAGGCTAAAGTGCAATGGCATGACCGTAGCTCACTGTAACCTCAAACTCCTGGGCTCAGGGAATCCTCCTGCTTCAGCCTCCTGAGTAGCTAGGACTACTGGCACATGCCAACCACACCTGGCTAACTTATAAAAATATTTATTGTAGAGATGGGGTTGTGCCTTGGTGCCCAACTGGTCTCCAGCTCTTGGGCTCAAGTTTCCCTCCTGACTTGGCCTCCCAAGAGCTGGGATTATAGGCATGAACCACTGCACCTGGTTGTACATCTTGAATAGAGTGAGTAATGCCACAGTGAACATGGAAGTGTAAATATCTTATCAAGATACTGATTTTAACTCGTTTGAATAAATATTCAGAAGTGGAATTGCTGGATCATATGATAGTTCTTTTTTAATTTTCTGAGGAGCCTCCATACAATTTTTTAAGCAGCAGCGCTACTTTACAGTGCATAGGGTTACAATTTCTTCACCACTTCACCAAAACTTGTTATTTGCTGTTTTTGTTTGTTTTTGTTTTTTTAAATAACGACCATTCTAACAGGTGTAAAGTGATATGTCATTGTGATTTTGATCTGCATTTTTCTGATGCTTAATGATACTGAGCACCATTTCATATACCTGTTGCCATTTGTATGTCTTTGTACAAATGTCTGTTCAGGTTCTCAGGGCATTTTTTAATTGGGTTATTTGCTCTTTTTGCTATTGAGTTGTAGGAGTTCCTACAAAATATACTGGAGAATATATTTTGTAGGAACTCCTACAACTCAATAGCTCCCCCCCCACACACACATGTATATATATACACACACACACACTCACTTTAGATACTAATCCCTTATCAGATATATGCTTTCTAAATATTTATCCCTGTCTGTAGGTTGCTTTTCACTCTGTTGTTTCCTTTGCTATGCAAAGCTCTTTTGTTTGATGTAATTCCACTTAACTATTTTTGCTTTTGTTGCCTGTGCTTTTGATGTCATATTTAAGAAATGCTTGCCAAGGCCAATATAATGAAGCTCTTTCCCTATGCATTCTTCTAGGAATATTATAGTTCCAGGTCTTATGTTTAGTCTTTAAGCCATTTTGAGTTGATTTTTGCATGTGGTATAAAATAAGGGTCCAATGTATTCTTTTGCATGTGAATATCCAGTTTTTCCAACACCATTTGTTGAAGAGACTGTCTTTTCTTTATTGTGTATTCTTGGTACTCTTGTCAAAGACCTACTGGCCATATACAGGTGAATTTTTTTTTTTTTTTTTTGAGACAGAGTCTCACTCTGTTGCCCAGTCTGGAGTGCAGTGGCATGATCTCGGCTCACCGCAACCTCCGCCTCCCAGGTTCAAGCAATTCTCCTGTCTCAGCTTCCTGAGTAGCTAGGACTACGGGTGCCCATTACCACACCTGGCTAATATTTGTATTTTTAGTAGAGACAGGATTTCACCATATTGGTCAGACTGATCTTGGACTGCTGACCTCAGGTGATCCTCCCACCTTGGCCTCCCAAAGTGCTGAGATTACAGGTATGAGCCACCATGCCTGGCCATAGGTGTATTTATTTCTGGGCTCTCTAATCTCTTCCATTAGTTTCCATGGCTGTCCGTATGACAGTTCCAGTTCCACACTGTTTTAATTACTGTAACTTTTTAATATGTTTTGAAATCAGAAAGTGAAATGCTTCCAGCTTTGTTCTTTTTCCTTAAGACTGTTTTGGCTATTCAGAGTCCTTTGTGGTTTCAGAGTGGTTTGAAGCCACCATGTGAGCAAGACTGTGAGCCACCATGCTGAGCAATCATGAATTTTGAGATTGTTTTTGTTATTTCTGCAAAACATGCCAACAGGATTTTGATAGGGATTAAATAGAATCTGTAGATTGCTTTGGGTAATGGGGACATTTTGACAATATTAAATCTTCCAATCCATGAACATAGATGTCCTGTTATTTATTTCTTTTTCTTCTTTAATTTCTTTCAGCAATGGTTTGTAGTTTTCAGTGTATACATTTTTTTCTCCTCAGTTAAGTTTATTCCTGAGCATTTCATTTTTTGATGCTATTGTAAATTGGATTATTTCTTAATTTCCTTTTTAGGTATTTTGTTGTTAACATATGAAGACACAACTGAGTTTTGCTATTGATTTTGTATGCTGTGACTTTAATAAATTAATTTATTAGTTTTAACAGTTTTTTTTTCTTTTAAAAGAAAACCTTTAGGGCTTTCTACATATAAAATCACCTCATCTGTAAACAAAGATAGTTTTATTTCTTCTTTCCTAATTTGGATGCATGTTATTTTCTTTTCTTGCCTAATTTCTCTGTCTAGGACTTCTGGTGTTATGTTAAATAGAATTGGCAAAGTGGGAATCCTTGCCTTTTTCTTAGAGGATCTAAGAACAAGGATCTTAGAGGAAAAGCTTTCAGTATTTTTACCATTGAGTTTGATGTTAGTTGTGAGATTTTTATATGTGGCCTTCACTATGTTGAGATAATTTCTATACTTAATTTATTGAGTATGTTTATCATGAAAGGGTGTTGAATTTTGTCAAATATTTTGCTGTATTTATTGAGATGCTCATGTAATTTTTTAAAAAATTGAGATAGGGTCTTGCTCTGTTGCCCAGGCTGGAGTGCAGTGGTGCAACCATAGTTCACTGCAGCCTCTACCTCCTGGGCTCAATTGATCCACCTGCCTCAGCCTCCTAAGTAACTGGGACTACAAGCATGCACCATCACCCCCAGCTAATTTTTGTATTTTTGTAGAGATGGGGTTTTTCCTTGTTGCCCAAGCTCATGTCAAACTCCTGGGCTCAAACAATCCACCTGCCTTAGCCTCCTAAAGTGCTGGGATTACAGACATGAGCCACCACATCCGGCAATAATGTAATTTGTATCCTTCTTTCTGTTAATGTGTTGTATCACATTGATTGATTTTTATATGTTGAACCATCTGGCATCCTAGGATAAATTTCACTTGATCATGTTGTATGGAATACTTTTAATGTGCCATTGAATTCAGTTTGTTAGTACTTTGTTCAGGATTTTTGCTTTTATGTTCATCAGGAATATCGTCTGTAGTTTTCTTCTTTTCTTTCTGCAATGTCTTTATGTGGCTTTGGTATCAAGGTAATTCTGGCCTCATAAAGTGAGGCTGTAAGTATTCCTTTCTCTTCAATTTTTTGTAAGGGTTTGGGAAGGATTGGTTTCAATTCTTCCTTAATGTTCTGGCAGAATTAACCTAGGAAGTCAGCTGATCCTGGGGTTTCCTTTCTTGAGAGGTTTATGATGACTGATTCCATCTGCTTACTTATTATTCATTTGTTCAGTTTTTTTTATTTCTGCATAATTCATACTTGGTAGGTTGCATGTTTCTAAGACATTGTGTTTCTTCATGGTTGTCCAATTTTTTGGCATATGCTTATTTATAGTAGTCTCATATAATCCTTTGAATTTCTGTGGTGTCAGTAAGGTCTCCACTTTTCTAATTTTATTTATTTGAGTCTTTTTTTCTCAATTTAGCTAAGGGTTTACCGATTTTGTTGGTCTGTTCAAAAAACCAACTCTTAGTTTCATTGACTTTAAAAAATTCTTAATTCTCTATTTCATCTATTGCTGCTCATCTTTATTATTTCCCTCCTTCTGCTAACTTTGGATTTCGTTTTTTTTTTTTCTAGTCCCTTGAGGTGCGCCATTGGATTTTTTTATTTGAAATATTTTTTTTCCTTTTAGAATGTAGGCATTTATCACTATAAACTTTCCTCTTAATACTGCTTTTGCTGTATCCCATAGGGTTTTGTATATTTTTTAATTTAAATATTAATTTGCATTTTTCTCAAGGCATTTTCTAATACTCTTTTTGATTTATTTTCAGACTCATTGGTTGTTCAAGACTGTTTTGTTTAATTTCTACATATTTGTGAATTTTCTGTATTTTCTCTGGTTATTGATTTCTAGTGTCATTCCATTGTGGTTGGAAAAGATACTTGGTATGATTTCAGTCTTCTTAAATTTATTAACAGTTTTTCGTTACCTAACATGTGATGTGTCCTGGAGACAGTTCTGTGTGTGCTGGAGAAGAATTTGTATTCTGTTGCTCTTGGGTCACAAGTTCTGTCTATGTTTGTCAGAACCATTTGGTCTATAATGTTGTTCTGTCATCTGTTTCCTTATTGATTTTCTGTTTGAGAGTTCTATTTGTTAGTGAAAGTGGGGTACTGAAATCTCCTAACATTATTGTAATGTATCTCCCTTTAGCTCTGTCAATATTTCTTCATATATTTAGGTATTCTGATGTAGGATGTATGCATATATATTAATAATTGTTATATGTTCAAAGTGAATTAATACTTTTATGATTATGTATTATCCCTCTTTGTCTCTTGTGACAATATTTCACTTAGAGTTTATTTTGTCTGATATAAGTATGGCCACTCCTGCTCTCTTTTGCTTTCCATTTACATGAAACATTTTTCCATCTCTTCAGTTTCAGCCTATGTGTGTGTCTTTTAACCTAAGTGAGTCTCTTATAGGTAGCATACAATTGGATCATTTATCTTTAAGTTCATTTAGCCACACTATCTCTTTTGATTGGAGAGTTCAATCCATTTACATTTGAAGCAATTATTGTTAGAGAAGGACTTTCTATTGACATTTTATTAATTGTTTTCTGTCTACCCTGTAGCTTTTTTGTCCATCTTTTCCTCTCTTGCTATCTTTCTTGGTGTTTTACTGATTTATTTTTATTGTCATGCTTTGATTTCTTTCTTTTGCTTATCTTCTAAAGGATTTTTTTTTTTAGGTTACCGTGTGGCTTACTTAAGACATCCTTTAGTTATAGCAGTCTATTTTAGCTGATAATGACTTAACTTCAATTGCGTAAAAAAATTCTAGACTTTTATCTTGCCCTCATGCACATTTTATGTTATTGTTGTCCCAAAATATGTTTTTAGTGTGTATACATTAACATATTTTAGTAAGTATAGTTTTTAAAATATTTTTCTTTTAACTCCTATGTTAGAATTAAGTGATTTACACACCAGCATTAAAAGATTACAGTATTCTGTATTCATCTATATTATTTACCTTTATTAGCAAGTTCTACGTCTATATGTTTTCATGTTGCTATTTAGGGTCCTTTTGTTTAAACTTGAAGAATTTCCTTTAGCATATCTTGCAAGGCAGATCTAGAGATTATGAACTCTTATAGCTTTGGTTTATCTGGTAAAGTCTTCATATTTTATTCATTTTTGAAGGAAAGTTTTGCTGGAATAGTAGTCTTAGTTGGTAGTATTTTCTTTCAGTACTTTGAATATATCATACATTTCCCTCTGGCCTGTAAGGTTTCTGTTGAGAAATCTGCTGACAGTTTTGTGGGGCCTCCCTTGGATACAAAAAATTGTTTTTCTCTTGTTGCTTTCAAAATGCTCTCTTTGACTTTGGGTTTTGACAATTAAATTATGTTTCAGTGTGAACTTCCTAGGGTTTGTCTGACTGGATATCTTGGGTCTGGGTATTTATTTCCTTCTTCAGGTTTGGGAAGGTTTTAGCTATTATTTCTTCAAATAAGCTTTCTTTTTCTTTATCTTTCTTCTTCTCTGGTACTTCCATAATGCATATGTTGGTCAACTTGATGATAACCTATAAGTCTCTTAAGCTTTCTTCACTCTTTTTCATTCTCTTCTTTTTCATTCTCTTCTTTTTTCTTCACTGGATAATTTCAAATGACCTGTCCTGCTGAGTTTGCTGATTATTTGTTCTGCTTGCTCAAGGTTACTGTTGAATCCCTGTAGTTAATTTTTACATTCAGTTATTATTTTCTTTAGCTCCAAAATTTCTGTTTGCTTCTTTTTTATATTTTCCTTATCTTTTTTGAAATTTTTAGTCTTTTCATGCATTATTTTTTTCTGAGCTTATTGAGCATCTTTATGGCAGATTTTTAAAAATTTGAATTCTCTGTCAGGTAATTCATAAACTTCCATTTCATTAAGGTCAGATTCTAAAGATTTATCTTGTTTTTTTCCTTTGGGCCATGCTTTTTTGTCCCCACTCCCTGCCCCCTTGAGTCTTTTTGTGGGTATCTATGCATTAGAAGAAATAGCCACCTCTCTCAGTCTTCAAGAACTGGCCATGTACAGGTAAAGGCCCTCACTGTCACCTCAGCCAAATATTCTGGGGGTCTCTCAAGCCTTCTTTGTATATGCATCTTTTCTGGACTTGTGCATGTAAATTCCCCATTGGAAGACTTTCTGGTTTTATTTTTCAGGAATTTATAATCTCTTACTATTTCTGGTGTCCATCTGCTCTACTGTGGGCTTTTTAGAGAAACAGCACGCCCTGAACTCTTTTTGTTGTTGTTGTTATTGTTCTCCGAGGCTCCCAGACATCTAGAGTATGCCAGATCCTGTGAACACTCCAAGACAGGCAAGATAGAATTCAGTCTGGCTGAATTCTGCCTTCAGGCAGCCCCCTGAAAAGTTGAAATGTTGGATTTATGGTCTAGCTTCTTTATTCCTCAGGGAGAAGTTGGGATTTGGGGATTTCTGCTGGCTCACTCTTTGCTGAGCTGGAGAAGCTGTGGCAAGTGCGTACGTGCTAGTCCAAGCTTTTGCCTTTGTTCTCAGCTGCTTCATACGTGTGGCCTTTTGCTGTCAGCATTCAGGTTCAGGCAAGACAGAAAGTAGTCCCCTCAGGAAGCCTACAAAAAAGTTAGAGGGTTGAACGTACAGATCAGTCTCTTCCTTCTTTCCCAAGGAGAAATCTGGGAGTTGAGGGATCATGTGGCACTGTGGCACTGATCATGTGGCCCTGCTCATGGAATAGAATGTATTGTGAGAGGGTGCCTCAAATTTTCTTATTGGCTTTAATGATACTGGTTTCCCTTTGCCTGTGGTACAGGAGCTTCTCAAGTGGTTTCTGGATTTCTCACAAAGGGAATTTGTCTGGGTGTTGTTGTTAAATTTGTGTGTCCATGGGGGTAACAAAGGTCCAGGCTTCCTGTTCTGCTATCTTACTCCTGTATGATTTTGAACCAGGTATTTTTTATGGTTCAATTTCTCTCCTCTCTTAGGATACTGATTATGCATTTTACATAAAAGTTTTAAATGATTATCCTAGAATTTGCAACTAATCTCAGCCAACTTTCAAATAACATAATACTGCTTTATGACCAGTGCAGATAGTTTATAACAAAATAATTTCAATTCCTCTCTCTTGTTCCTCATAATATTCTTGTCATTCAATTGTCAATATACTACAGTCATCCAATGTATTATTGCTCTTATTACTTCAGACAAACAGTTATCTATTCTATCAGTTAAGAATAAGACAAATATAAGTGTTTTTATCTTAATTTATTCCTTCTCTGATGCTCTTTTTTTCTTTCTATAGATCCAAGTTTCTGACCTATATCATTTCTTTTTCTTTGAAGAACTTCTTTGAACATTTCTTGCAGGGCAGGTCTGTTAATGACAAGTTGTCTCAGAGTTTACTTGTTTGCGAAAGCTTTATTTCTACTTAATTATTGGAGACTCATTTTACTGCTCATAGATTTCCAGGGTTTTTTTTTCTTTCAAAACTCTAAATAATTTACTCCTCTGCTATTGTGAAATATGCATTTGGTCTTCCTCCATGTTTCCCAGTATATAGATAGCCTTTAAAATCCTTGCAATCTCTTAAGTCATAAGTACCTTTTTGTATACTAATGAGATGACTGGTGGCTGGGGACTTTCAGATAACCTAAGATTGGGGCTGGTTGCCAGGGGAATCAACCATGAGATTAGAGGATTGGAACTTTCAGTCTACCCCCTGACCTCCAGGAAAGGGAGAGGGACTCAAGGTTGAGTTGCTCACTAATGGCCAATGATGTAATCAATCCTATGTATGTGGTGGAGCTTCCATAAAAACCTAAAAGCACTGGGTGAGTTTTGAGATCTTCTGGGTTGCTGAACACATGGATGTTTCTGGAGAATGACTCACCTGGGGAAGGCTTGGAAGCTCAACGTCTTTTCCCACATACCTTTTGCCCTGTGCATCTCTTCCATCTGGCTGTTTATCTGTACTCTGTAATATTCTTTATAATATACCAAAAAATATAAGTGCTTGCCCAAGTTCTGTTAACCATCCTAGCAAATTAATCAAACCCAAGGAAAGGGTCTTGGGAATGCCCAAAAGAGAGGAAAGATAGAGAGGGCTGGAGTTCACTAATTGCCTTTTCCTCACATCACATAAGGCTCTGAAGGACAGATCCTTGTTACAGAGAGCATTCAGAAAAATCTTTCAAAACAGTTACATCCCCCTCCTCTAGCCCAAATATAAGGGGATTTTTCTTTGATCTGCACCTTGAAAATCTGTTGGAGTTCCTGGAGGTGAAACCGTAAAATCGGGGCCCCTCTAAAATTAGGCCCTCAGGAGTTTTTAACACTCAAACTAATACTCACTAAATTTCAGTGATTCAACAAAATTGCCATGTAAGTGTTCCTGCCAGTTACTGAATCTAGTGGCTTCAGCTTCAAGTATGCTGATTACAGTCATAACTCTCTGTATTAGCTTGTCTCTAGATCTCAAGGTGTTGATTATCCCTGTCACCTTAATTCTCTGATGGAACTAAGAAAAGTCATTAATTTGAGTTCGTACAGCTTTTGTCCTATGAGGATGGGAATAATGACTTCAAATCTCTTTACATATCAGAGTTCAAACTGTAAGTCTCTCCTCATTTTCTTTTAAAGTTCTTCATAGTATCATGAAATTCCCCTTTATGTCCTAAGCTTCCCTCCAGGGAGTTGCATCTTGTGCTCCTCCCCATGCTAGTTGCTCTCTCATCTTGCTTCACAGCTGCCATCTCAGGGCTTGGTGCTTCCTTCCTTGCTTTTCTGGATTTATTCCAACTTATTTTTTGGTTCTCATCCTCATTTTGCTATAGTTTATTTTCACAGCTCTCTAAATAAAGGAATATGGGAAATAACTATCTGAGTCTGTATCTGAAAATGTCTCCTAGCATCCAATAATACTGACAAAAATTTTGATGTCCTTCTGATTATTGTTCTGAAAGTTTATATCATTATGTCTAATCTTTAAAAAAATCCTCTGGAATGAGCTCTAAGTATACTCTTTCTTCTACAGATCTATGTACTTTAGTATTGGCATGTTCCCTTGAATTCTGTGATACTCTCATTTCTGCTTTCTTGGATATCTCCTTCTATGACTTGTATTATTCTGGTTTTGGACTTTCTGAATTCATTCTCTACCTTGTTCATCTCTCCCCATTCCCATCTTTTTCTTCATACTGCACTTTCACAGAACATTCTCTCAATTATATCTACCAAATATTCTACTAAATTAAAACATTTTTGTAATCATAATTGAAAATTCCAAGAATTGTTCAATCTTCAATCAGGGATTTTTTTTCTTTTCTCTCTCTCTCTCTCTTTTTCTTTTTTTCTTATTGGTCCTTTGTTTCTTTGTTTGTTTTTGTTTTGTTTTTGAGACTGGATCTCGCTATGTTACCTAGGCTGGTCTCAAACTCCTGGGCTGAAGTGATTCTCCCATCTTGACTTCCCAAAGTGCTGGGATTACAGATGTGAGTCATCATGCCTGGCTTGATTTTTCCTTTTTTATAACATGTTTTGGGTGGTGATGCAATGTCTCTTCTAACCTTTTTTGTTCTTCCAATAAGAGGTTTTGTTTAAGTTTTATTCTGTTCCTTTGGATTAAAGGATGCAAAATATAAAAGAAAAAAAGAATTTTAAAATATTATTAAAAATAATAAAAATATTATTTTTAAACGTTTTATTCTATTCTTTAAATATTGTATATAAATTTAGGATAATATTTTTCCAGCTTTAAATCTTGACCTTTCACTTTCATGCTGAAGCTTTCCTCAAATATTTGGTAATCCCTGGTTGTTCATTTATATATTATAATAAAGTAGTTATATGTACTGGTAAGACTTTTGCTCACATTATAAGAACATATTTGTTCACAAATGGACTTTGCTTCGATGTGGCCATGCAGGGAGGTTAGTGTTAAACTGGAGAACCTCTACATTATAGTTGCCATATTTAACAAATAAAAATATGGGACACACAGTTAAATTTGAATTTTAGATAAACAAGTAACTATTTTTTAGTATAATGCCATTATATGAAGGTATTTGCTCAGGGCCAGTCAGTTCCTTCTGAGAGGAAACTTCTAATTCTTTGCCTGGGGCAGAAACTTGACTGTTGAATTTGTGATATGTATAAGTGTGTACACGTGGGAAAGAGGGGTAGGGTTGGGAGCTGAATGTTCTGTACTTACCCATTTTCAACTGATCCTTATTTCTAGTACCATATCTCACTCGTGTCCCCTGCCAGACCTTACATTTACAAATAAAATGTGTCTCTGTGATTCTATGACTATGATGTGTTGCCATCTCAAGTGCATCTCCCTCAATGCATCTTTTAGGCCAGAGCTTCTGAACTAATGTGCCCAGGTAGATTACAAATACATCACAAGATATTGAAAATTGTACACTTTTCATGACAAAAATTTCAAAGCATTTTCACTATCTTTTAAAAAATTTACAGCAGTTAAATTTTTAGCTAACATTCTTTGAATTTCTACTTTTGGTACTTGTTACTTTAATGCATATAACTCTATGCAGAGCACTGTTTGTCAGCAGCAGAACATCCAACTCATAAAAAATTAATTTTGTAGTGATTTTTTTCAACGTGCTTCTTTATTTTGAGTCCAAGTATAAAATTGTAATACTATAGCAGACCACTTTTGGCTAGTGTGGCATATCATGCAGACCCTTCGGCAAACCAGGCTCAACTTTTGTCTTCCTCAGTCAACTAGCCCTAGGAAATCCTAGGCAGCCCTGAGTGGAATTACTGAAAGGAGAAAAGACAGCACAGCAAGAGGAGAAACCATATGTTCATGGAACTTACTTGTGCCTTTAGGTCTTGCTACAGACTTAAAGCTTGTAAATCTCATTTTTACATACCACCTTTAGGGCTTCCCAGATCACATGACACACAGTTTATGATGAACAGTCTCATCTCATGCTATGTATCTCACTATTAAGTCTAAGCCTCTACCAAAAAGACTGGCAGGAAGGGCACATTTGTTTTGTATAAGGAAGATATTTATCTTCTAAAAACAGGCTGGTGTGGCTTCAAAATCCTAGAAGTTTATTTTGAATCTTCAATCAGAATCAGGGATTGTCATTGGGTGAATACAAGTCTGTTCTTCTATAGACCTTTGGATTAATAATAGATCTTCTGCATTCCCCATTCCAATTGCTGGGTTATGAAGAAGCTTACTCTGTAGACTGGGTTAGCGTGAATGTCTTTTTGTGGCCTGGCTTCTACTTAAAGTCAGCAGACTTATAAAATATTTATTTAATGAGCTGAAGGAAGACACACATGCAGATATTTTCTCCAAAATTCATAAAAACCTATCCAATGTTACATCTCTGTTTTAGCGATAACAAGGTAAGGTGCAGATCCATTGTCTTTCACTGTAGAGGGGATATCCTGATATGCCTCAGATTCTGAACTCCCTGAGGTGAAGCCTATTCGGAAACTTAATTTCCCAGGGAATTGTTTCTCCAAGTTCCTAGGGTTCCTACTACTCTCTGCTTACTATCCAGGGTAGCTGCTACTCCCTGCTCATCAGATTCTACCAGCATTATGTCATTAATATAGAGGATCAGCATGATGGCTTATGGAATGGTGAAATAAGGTAAATTTTTGCAGACTAACTACAGCACAATGCCAAATTGTTGAAAGGAAGCAATCATGACCTTAACCTTCTGACTCTGCTGGCTGAAGAAAAATGTGTGTGTATGTGTGTGTATGTGTGTGTGTGTATATGTGTGTGTGTGTGAATTGTAGCATACAAGGTACCAGGAGCCTAGTTGATTTGTTCCATTAAAAATCTTACATACGTATCAGCAACTATAAGTGAAGTCATCACCTGATTAAGTTAATAATAAGCTGTTGATTTTTTTTTTTCCTAAGGCTAATCTGTTTTCTACATGATACAAAACACAAGTTAAATGGGGACAGAATAGGATTTACAACTTCAGGATTTTTAAGTACTTGATAGAGGCACTAATATCTGAAATTCTCTCAGGAGTGCAGAATTGATTTTGATTTACTATTTTAGTAGTAAGGACTTATTCCTGAGGCTCTCAGTTTGCTATTTCTACCATAAACCTTTTCTTCATAGTTCAGGGATCCAGTGTTGGGATTCTGTCTGTAACTAAGTATATCTTTTCCAATTGAGCATTCATGAATGGAGGGAATAAACACAAATATGTTCTTAGACACACAAGGCTCACTTTGAGATGAAGTTGAGCCAAAACTCTGGTTATCAGTTGATCCCTAAGTATTCCCTTCATTTCTTTTTTTATTGTGGATTTTATTTATTTATTTTTATTTTATTAAAAATTGATAATTTATAATTATATAAATTTATGGGATACAAAGTAATGTTATGATTTATGAATATAATACGGAATAACTAAATCAAGCTAACTGACATATCTATCACCTCAAATACTTATCAATTTTTGTAGTGAGAACATTTGAAATGTACTCTGTTAGCAATTTTGAAATATTTCAAATACATTATTATTAATTATATTCACTATGATGTGCAATAGACTTCAAAACCCCCAATGACACCTTATTCTAAGGTTTTGTACTCTTTGATCATCTTCTGCCTATTTCCCCCACTCCCAGCCTCTGTAACCAGCATTCCACAGACTCTCTGCTTCTAAGAGTCTGATTGTTCTCGATTCTACATATAAGTGAGAATATTCATTGTTGGTTGCTTTGTGTCTGATTTATTCAACTTAACAGAATGTTCTCTAATTCCATCTATGTTACTGCAAATAACATAATTTCCTTGTTTTTTTAATTTTAATTTTAATTTTTATTTATTTGTTTATTTTTTCGAGACAGAGTCTTGCTCTGTCGCCCAGACTGGAGTGCGGTGGCACGATCTCAGCTCACTTCAAGCTCTGCCTCCCGGGTTCACGGCATTCTCCTGCCTTAGCCTCCTGAGTAGGTGGGGCTACAAGAGCCTGCCACCACGCCTGGCTAATTTTTTTGTATTTTTTAGTGGAGACGGGGTTTCACTGTGTTAGCTAGGATGGTCTCGATCTCCTGACCTCGTGATCCACCCGCCTCAGCCTCCCAAAGTGCTGGGATTACAGGCATAGAATTCTACATGGATTCTACATATAAGTGAGATTATGCACTAGGCACTATGCCTAGCTTATTTCACTTACCAGAATGTTCTCCATGTTGGTGTATGGTGGTGCAAATGACAAGATTTTCTTCATTTTTTCAGGCTGAATAGTATTCCATTGTGTATATCTACCACATTTTATTCATCTATTCATCCAATGATGGACATTTAGATTGTTTCCATATTCTGGCTATTGTGAATAGTGCTGCAATAAACATGAGAGTACAGACATCTCTTTGACATACTCATTTTATTTCTTTTGAATATATACCCAGTAGTGAGATTACTGGATCCAGAAAGGCTAGATAATATTGTGAACTGGCTTATATTAATCATAACCTGACCTAAGCTGGAATTTAAAATCCTAAACTAGTTGTTTCATTTTTTATTAGTCTTTTTAACTACAATAATGTAGTTAAAAGTAGAGAACTTCATGAACTTTAAATTCTTCATTTTTACCATAGTATTTTATTTTGTGGCCATTTGATCCATCAAGGCATTGACTCCAAAAGATGCTTCATTCCAGGTGACCACGGGTGATAAGTAACTGCTTTACCAATGCATATTATGGATTTCTTTAGATCCCACCATTTAGTTTTAGTGGAAGACTTTTTCTATTGAAGCCTAGTTGGATCAGATAGCAAATCTTAGATTGCTCTTTCTTTGATACTTTGTTGTAGAGATATTCAGTTGCAAAGAACAGAATCTAGCTTGTTTAATAAAGGATTTACTGTAACATTATATAAAATTCAGAAATATTGGAATAATTGCAGAAATAAGTTATACTCTGAGCTTCCAGAAATAATTCATATAGGCACGGAACAGAGTTGGCTGTAAGCATAGCTGTTGCTTCTGTCAAAATGAGAAAACTGCCCACCACACTGGGAAGCTATCACTATAGGTACTAGCCTGAGAACCATGCTGCAGCTGGAATAATCCACCCTGGAAAAGAAATACTTCATTCTATGCTTCTATTTTTACCTCCTCAGTTCTGAATTTAAGTTTCAAAACAAAATGCATGCCTTGGTGGAACCTAAATCATACCTGGAACTGTATCTAAAAATTCATTCAGGAAATGTAGTTTTTATCATATCTGCCTCTTTAGTACACTACAGGAAAATCCAAGTAGAAGTTTAGAAAGCCACTTGGACATCAGCAAGATGGTGGAATAGAAGATTCCAGTCCTCACTCCTTTGCAGAAACATCAATTTTCACAGCTACCTGTGGGTGAGAATACATTTTTGGGAACCCTGGAGTCCAGCTGAGAGAATCCAGCATTTGGGAACGTACTCATTGAAGAGGGTAAGAAAAGTAGTTTCACTTTACCTGCATCACCACCTCTTCCTGAAGATGGCACAGCTCAGTACTGAGAGAGGTTTCCTCAAACCACAATTTTATCTCTGAAGGAGAGCAAGAGTGAAGTGCACTTGTGGCTTCAGAAGTCTTATAGGACACTACCCTGGAGGCCCATTTCTGTTTCATGCCAACCAAAACACTGAAGGAATTGGCACAGCTACATGGTCTAAGGGTAGCTAGGAACAAGGTCTAGTAGCACATGGATCTCAGCAATGGGCTATGTTTCCTGTTAACTGGCTCATGGACTCTACCAAGAGACAATCCCATGAATTCAGCAAAACAACTTGCTTATGGACACCCCAATCAGCCAACAAACAATATCAGCACCTTGCATGTGCCCCCATATCAGTGCCCTGGATGTCCCCATGAATGGCATACCATGGTCATTGTGCATGAGTACCATCATGCAGCACAACAGATTTCAGAAACAGAATTTCAGTAGCCAACTTGACTCTGTAGGACTGGGATAATGGCCACAACCTTGAAAACTTCAGAACACTGTCTTAGGGAAAATAAATGAGAGACTCCCAGTATCCAGCCTGGCTTTGTGGAATTGAGAAAAGGCACATAATCCAGGGCTTCTCCTCCTAGGATAAGGAGGACATTTTTGAAAGCAAGAAAAAACCACCAGTCACATACAAAGGAATCTCAGTAAAACTCTCAGTGGAATTCTTAGCAGAAACCATACAGGCTAAAGGAGAGTGGGATGATATACTCAAAGTGCTGAAAGAAAGGAAAAAAAAATCTGTCAACAAAGAATATTATGCTCAGCAAAGCTGTTCTTCAGAAATGAAGGAGAAATTAAGACTTTTTCAGACAAACAAAAACTAAGGTAGTTTATCAACACTAGACTTGCCCTACAAGAAATGCTAAAGAGAGTTCTTCATGTTGAAATGAAAGGATACTAATTTGCAACATGAAAACATATAAAATATAAAACTCACTGGTAAAGGTAAGTATCTAGTCAAATTCAAAATACTCTAATGGTGTAATGGTGGTATATAAATCACTGTTTAGTATAAAAGTTAAGAGACAAAAGACTGAAAAATAAATGCACAGTCATGCATTGCTTGACAATGAGCATATATGCTGAGAAATGCATTGTTAGTCAATTTTATCACTGTGTGAACATCACAGAGTATACTTACACACAAACTTAAGATGGTATAATGTACTACATACCTAGGCTATATGGCATAGTTTATTGCTGCTAAGCTACCAACCTATACAGCATGTTATACTGAATACTGTAGGCTGTTGTAACACAATGGTAAATATTTGTGGATGTAAACATAGAAAAGATACAGTAAAAAAAAAAAAAGGTATAAAAAATGGTGCACCTATATAGGTCATTTACTGTGAATTTTCAGAACTGGAAGTTGCTCTGGGTGAGTCAGGAAGTTAGTGGTGAACAAATGTGAAGGCCCAAGACATTACTGTGAACTATTGCAGAGTTCATAAACACTGTGCACTTAGACTACACTAAATTTATTAACAATTTTTTCAATAATAAATTAACCTTAGCTTAATGTAGCCTTTTTACTTTATAAACCTTTAATTTTTTTAACTTTTTGACTCTTTTGTAATAACATTTATCTTAAAACACAAACACATTGTGCTGCTGTACAAAAATAAGTTGTGCCTTATATCCTCATTCCAAAAGCCTATCTATTTTAAAATATTTTTATTTTTTTACTTTTAAATGTTTTTATTGAAAACTAAGACAGAAACACACACATTAGGCTAAGTCTACACGGGGTCTGGATCATGGCTATCACTGTCTTCCACCCCCACATCTTGTCCCACTGGAAGGTCTTCAGCGGCAATAACTTTCATGGATATGTAGTCTCCAATGAAAAAAATATCTTCTTCTAGAATACCTCCTGAAGAAACTGCCTGAGGCTATTCTTGAAAATGTGTCACTCCTCTTGGAACTAGGTCCATGATGGTTTGCTTGGTTTGTTGCTTTTTTTTTCCCCCTTTAGATTTCCTTGTAAGCAAATTATGTACCTTGAGTGTTCATCTCTATTAATAAAAACCTTTTATTAAGAGTTAGAGTCCATGTTTTCAGTCTTTTTAAGGATCTTCTTGAGGTTTGCAAAAGCTCCTGCTAAGCCCTCCAGTGTGAATTTTCTCGAGGTTCTTCTTTTTCTTCTCCAGTTTTTCTTTCTCTTGTTTCTTCTTAAGCTCTGTGTTCCTGTTCCTGTTCAAACCATTCCCCATGAATCAATTTGCCAGAAACCACCTCTAGGAGCTCTTCAATGTCATCCTCATCCACACCCAGGTTACAATTGTTTGCCATCTGAGCCACACAATTTTTCTTTCTTTTTTCTTTTTTCTTTTTTTTTTTTTGAGATGGAGTTTTGCTCTTGTTGCCCAGGTTGGAGTGCAATGGCGCCACCTTGGCTCCCAGATTAAAGCGATTCTCCTGCCTCAGCCTCCTAAGCAGCTGAGGTTACAAGTGCCCACCACAATGCCCAGCTAATTTTTTTGTATTTTTAGTGGATACAGGGTTTTGCCATGTTGGTCAGGCTGATCTTGAACTCCTGATCTCAGGTGATCCAACCGCCTCAGCCTCCCAAACTGTTGGAATTACAGGCATGAGCCACTGTGCCTAGCCTTTTTTTTCATTTTTATAACACCCTCATCCTTGGCAAATCCTTTGATATTGCAGATGAAACTTGTGTGCCTTCTTCCAGGGACCATTCATATATAGTCCACAGTGACATCACCCAAGCCCAAGCAATGTTCTTGATGCAGTCATAGATGTTGTAATTTTTCCAGAATTTTACCAGTGTCTTCTCTGTGTCTTTCTCAGTTGCAACAGTAACCTGGGCAAAAATCCTCCTCAAGTAATAGGTCTCATAGCTGCTATAACTAGTTGATCCATTGGTTTACTTAAATATGGGGTACTTGGAATCACCACTTTGACTTTGGGATAAAGATCACCAATAAAAAGAGAATATGCAGAAGCATTCTCAACAATAAGCAAAATGTAGAAAGGCATATTATTCTTTAAACAGTATTTCTCAATTTTGCTGGCATAACAATTTAGGAGGACACTTTGAAAGAGGAGGTGGGTCATCCATGACTTCTTATTTTTCTTGTTGTACACAGGCAGTGTGTGTTTATTGATATGTTTGAAAGACTTGGGGTTCTCACTGTGCAAGATCACAAAGGGTTTCAATTTGTAGCCTGCAATATTGCCCTCAAGCAAGACTGTTATCCTCTTTTTAAAAAACCTTGAAACTTGGCATCGACTTGGCCTCCTTAGGATAAAAATCTTTTCAGGCATCCATTTCTGGAATATGATGGAGATTTCATCTGTATAGAATATTTGCTTCGCAAGTAATTTTCCTCCACAATCAGCTTATCTAGAGTTTTCCAAAATTCTTCAGCTGCCTTCACATCAACCCTTGCAGACTCACCACTCACTTCCACATTATGTAATGAATAACAATTTTTCAATAATTTAAGCAACCCAAAGCTAGCACTAAATCTACCAACGTAGTCAGGCTCAAACTTTTCCTTCAATGTTGCAAACAAACCTTTTGCATTGGCCATGAACTTCATGGGACTGAGAGGGATATGTTTCTGTGTCTTGTCTTCAATTCAGTTCATTAGAAGTGTCTCCATATCTGATATTGACCCATGTCAAAGTTTTGTTAGTCTCCTTGCCTTCAATGAAGCAGATTCTTTAACAGTTTGTCACTTTGTTCTTGTTCTTCAAGATCGTACCTATGTGGTAATGGAACATGCCTGACTGGTGAGCAATAACCATCACTGATTTTCCCCCTCTATAATCCTTAATCACTTTCAATTTCATTTCCCAGTCAGTCAGGTCAATCACTTGATGTGGCTTCTACCAGCAGCATTATTTGTAGATTTTGTATGCTTAAGGGCCATGATGAACAAAACAATACTAGATTAATTTACCACAAGATACAATAATACAATCAAAGGACACAATAAACACAAAATGTAAGAGGCTGCTGCTAGCATAATATGGCACACTGTTTTACAGTAAACTTTTTCTAATAAGTGGAAGAAGTACACTCTAAAATAATTATAAAAAGTATAGATGGTAAATACAGAAAATGGTTATTTATTATCGTTATTAAATAGTATGTACTGTACATAATTGTATGTGCTATACTTTTATATGATTGCCAGCACAGTAGGTTTGTTTATGCCTGCATCATGATGTATACATGAGTAATGCATTGTGTTATGGTGTTATAACAGCTGTAACATCACTAGACAGTAAGAAGTTTTTCAACTTTATGATAATCTTATGAGACCATCATTGTATATGTGGTTTGTGGTTGATCAGAATGTTGTGATGTGACACATAACTGTGCCTACAGTAATTTGGTAATGAACACAAAATATAAAAACATGTAATTTGTGATATTAATAACATAAAATGTGGGGGTAGAGAAGTAAAAAAAGTAAAAGTAGAATTTTTGTATGTGGTTGAAGCTAAATTGTTATCAGTTTAAAATAGACTTTCGTAAGTATAAGGTATTTTATTTATGTAAACCTCATGGGTAATTATGAAAAAATCTATAGTAGTTACATAAGGATATCATGAAATAAATCAAAATATAACAATATAAAATCATCAAATCACAAAAAAGGCTGCAATGGAGAAAGAAATAAAGGAACTACAAAATAGTTAGAAAATCTAGTCCTGCCTATCAATAATAACTTTAAATGTAAATTGATTAAATTATTTTATCAAAAGACAGAGTGATTGAATGGGTTAAAAAAAAGAAAAACCATTTATATGGTATCTACAAAAGACTCATTTTAGCATTAAGGACATGCATAGACTGAAAATGGGGAGGTGGAAAAAGATATTTTATTCCTGTGATAACCACTGGTAGTTGTATTTAGATTATGCAAAGTAGTCTTTATGACAAAAACTATCATAAGAGATAAAGAAGGTTATTATATAATGATAAAGGGTTCATTTAATCAAGAAGATGTAACAATTATAAATATATATGCAGCCAACATTAAAGCACTTAAATATATAAAATGAATATTAACGGAACTGAAGGGAGAAATAGATAGCAATACAGTAATAGTAGGAGACTTCAATACACAACTTTCAACAATGATAGATCAATGACAGATCAACAATGACAAAAATCAATAAGGATAGGGGACTTGAATAATGCTATAGACCAAATGGACCTTATAGGCATATATAGAATATTCCATCCAACAGCAGCGGAGTACGTATTGTTCTTAAAAGCACATGGAACATTCTTCAGGGTAGCTCATATGTTAGGAAACAAAACAGGTATTAACAAATTTAAGATTGAAATCATGTTAACTGTCTTTTCCAACCACTATGGCATGAAACTGGAAATTAATAATAAGAAGCTCCCCCAAATTTACAAATACATGTAAATGAAACAAAATGCTCCTGAACAACTAATGGGTAAAAGAAGAAATCAAAAAGAAAATTGAAAAATATCTCGAGACAAGTGAAAATGTGCATACAGTATACCAAAATGTATGGGATGCGACAAAAACAGTTCTAAAAGGGAAGTTTATGGCACTAAATAACTACAATAAAAAAGAAAAATCTCAATAAACAACCTAACATTACACCTCAAAGAACTAGAAAAAAGTACAAACTAAGCCAAAGGTTAACAAAAGGAATAAATAAATTGAAGATAAGAAATAAACAAAATAGAGACTAGCAAAACAATAGGCAAAATCCACAAAACTAAGAAGTGTTTTTCAGATGACTAACCTTTAACTAAACAAAGAAAAAAGACTCAAATAAATAAAATTAGAAATGAAAATAGAGACATCACAACTGATACCACAGAAATACAAAGAATCAAAAAAAAAAAAAAAAACAAAACTACTATGAAAACTTATATGCCAACAAATTAGGTAACCTAGAAGAAACAGATAAATTCCCAGACACATACAATCTACTAAGACTGAATCTTGAAGAAACAGAAAATCTAAACACATCAATAATGAGAAAGCAGGTTACTTCAGTAATGAAGTTTCCCATCAAAGAAAAGTCCAGGACTTGATGCCTTCACTGCTAAATTCTACCAAGCATTTGGGGGATAACTAATACCAATCTTTCTCAAACTCTTTCAAAACATGAAGAGAGGGAATACTTCCAAACACATTCTGTGAGAGCAGCATTACTCTGACAAAGCTAGACAAGGACACTACAAGAAAAGAAAATTTCCCACCAATATCACTTTTGAACACAGATGCAAAGACTTCAGTAAAACACTAACACACCAAATTCAATGATACATTAAAAGAATCATATATAACGACTAAGTGGTATTTTCCCCAGGAATACAAAAAGGGTTCAAATTATGTAAATTTATAATTGTGATACACCACATTAACAAATGGAGGGATGCAGAGAAAGCTTTTGACAAAATTCAACATCCTTTCATGATAAAAATTTCCAACAAATTAGGTGTAGAAAATATGTTCCTCAATGTTAATAAAGGCCGTATGTGGTGTCATATGGCAATTACAAAGCAATGTATGACACACCCACAGATAACACCATGTTCAATAGTGAAAACCTATAAGAGTCTTTTGTCCTATAAGATCAAGGACAATACAAAGATGCCCATGCTAGCCACTTCTACTCAACTTAGTACTGGAAGTCCTAGCCAGAGCAATTAGGCAAGAAAAATATACTAACATTATCCAACCTGGAAAGGAAGTACAATTATTTCTGATAGCAGATAACATAATTTTATACACGCTGTAAACCTTAAAGATTCCACTAAAAACCTGGTAGAACTAATAAACAAAATCAGTAATTTCACAAGACACAAAATCAATGTACAAAAATAAGTTGTATTTCCATATACTAACAATGAACTATCCAAAATAAAATTAAGAAAACAGTTTGTTTCATAATAGCAGCAGAAAGAATAAAATACTTTGAAATATACCTAACCAAAGAGGTGAACCACTTATACACTGAAAATTATGAAATGTTAATGAAGAAAATTTAGACATTAATAAATGGAAAGATATCCCATGTTTCTGAGTTGAAAGATTCAATATTGTTAAAAATGTTTATACTATCAAAATGACTTACAAATTCAATGCAATTACTGTCAAAAATCCCAATGACATTATTTACAAAAATGGAAAAATCAATGCTAAGATTCAGATGAAATCACAAAGACCTAGACTAGTCAAAGCAATCTTAAGCAAGGGACCAAAGTTGGAGGCATCCTACTTTCTGATTTCAAATTATAAACCAAAGATATAGTAATCAAAAGAGTATGGTGCTGGCATATAAACAAGCATATAAACTAGTGGAGCAGAATTGAGAGCCCGGAAGCAAGCTCATGCACATATGCTCAACTAATTTTCAAGAACAGCACCAAGAATAAAGTATGGGAAAATACAGTCTCTTCTATAAATGTTGTTGGGAAAGTTGGATATCCTCATGCAAAAGAATAAATTTGAACTTTTATCCTACCCCATACACAACAATAAACTCAAAATGGAATAAAGACTTACATATAAGACCCCAAATCATAAAACTGCTAGAAAACATACAGAAAAAGCTTTCTCATGTTGATCCTGGCAATGGTTTTTTTGGTTATGACATCGCAAGCAAAGACAATGACAACAAAAATTAAGTGAGATTGGATCAAACCATAAAGCTTCTACACAGCAAAGGAAACAATCAACATTATCAAAGTCAACCTGAAAAATAAGAGAAAATATTTGCAAAATATATATTTGATAAGGGGTTAATATTCAACGTGTATATGAAACTCCTATAACTCAATAGCAAAAAAGCAAATAACCTGGTTAAAAAATAGCCAAAGGACCTAAACAAACATTTCTCTAAATGTACAAATGGCCAAGAGGTATCTGAAAAGGTGTTCAATATCACTGATTATTATGGACATTTAAATTAAAACCACAATGAGCTATCACCTCACACCTGTTAAAATAGTCATTATTAAAACTGCAAAAAATAGCAAGTGTTGGTGAGGTGTAGAGAAATTGGAACCCTGTGCATTGTTAGTGAAGAGGTAAAATGGTGCTACTGCTATGGAAAACAGTATGGAGGCCTCTCAAAAAATTAAAGATAAAGTTACCATATTGTAGTAGTCTGTTCTCACACTGCTATAAAGATACTATCTGAGACTGGGTAATTTATAAAGGAAAGGGGTTTCATTGACTCACAGTTCCACGTGGCTGGGGAAGCCTCAGGAAACTTACAATCATGGTGGAAGGTGAAGGAGAAGAAAGCACCTTCTTTACGAGGCAGCAGGAGAGAGAGTGCACAAGGGAAATGGCCACTTTTAAACCATCAGATCTCGTGAGAACTCCCTCACTATCATGAGAACAACATAAGGGAAACCGCCCTATAATCCAGTCACCTTCCTCCAGCACCCTCCCTCAATATGTCGGGATTAGAATCAGAGATGAGATTTGGGTGGGGACACAGAGCCAAACCATATCAGATATGATCCAGCAATCTTGCTTCTGGGTATATATCCAAAGGAATTGAAATCATGATCTTGAGATATCTGTACTTTTTTGTTCATTGCAGCATTATTCAGACTAGCCAAGATATGGAAACAAGCTAAATGCGAATTGATGGATGAATAGATAAGAAGCATGTGATGTGTATAGATATTATGTGTACAAGGAAACATGGAGAGTGATCTAAGGCAGCTACCAGCATTGATTTGTGAGTTTTGTCTCAAAACCCTTCTCGCTTATTTTCTGTGTCTTATTTTTTGGGAGCACATTCTCCTACACTTAGACATACATACAGGGAAATACTGTATGTTAATGGTTTTCTGAATCATGAGTTTGCTTTTATTTTGTTATTTTGTTAACCGAGTCTAGTATCTACTGCAAATATGATTATATATTTTCCTCATTCTTACTCCACCTGTTGAGTTAGGAAGCTATGTCTTATGAAATAAAAGCGGTGGGTATAAATGATTCCTTCTTTTGTCATGTCTACTTTATGATTCTGTGTGGGTGGAACTGGGTATCTGCAGAACTTGATGCAAGCAAACAATAGCTGCTAAGACTTCCAAGGCTATGTCACTTACCAAACTCCCTTCTCTGCAAGAACTCTGGAGAGGTATGTATCAGTGTGTGGCATGCTCTTTGGTTTTGGCAGGTATTCTTCACAGTTTACAGTTTGGGACTATTCTTAGTTTGACCAGAGTTTTCTATCCTTTTTTCTTTGTTATTTTGCAGGCGCAGCTGTTGTAGTGAAATCAAAACAGTTTTATCATGCCATGTTTTGCCAGAAATCCTGTTTTAATTAGGCAAGAGATTGAAAGGAATATTTTATATTTATTTCTTTCAGAGTACTTGCAATGAAACAAAAGTAGAGTTACTTTTAACTTATATAGCTTTTAATTCTTTCTACGTGTCAGTGGGGCTCAGTCAATAACAATATAAAGAGAATGAATTTAATAAATCTAAATGGATGATACTCTAATTTTGGATATAACTAATGGAAAATGTAAATGACAGCTTAAACCTCCACGTTGTTTATTAAACATGTGACAAATATAGCCTTTTCCCTGCATAGTACTCCTGAGGAAACTTCTCATCTGGAGACTCATACAAAGTTATGAGAATATTTTCACTTTTCCCTGAACAATCTTCTCTTTAAAAAATCCTTAGATGCTTAATAGACTCAACAGTATATTAAGAATAAATGGCTTCCCTAGGGCTATGGAGCGGAAATGAAAGTATTATGAGTATTAGGACTAGCACGAATATTTAGGTCATAAATGGAAATGTCACAGTCTCCTGGAACTGTTTGCTTTGAATATTTATGATTTTAGTTATTTATACCTTGCTTTGTTTTTAAAGAGATTTCAGACAGCTTGCCGAAATATAGACAATAAAACAAATAAGTGAGGGAATCAAGGTAAAGAGAAGATATTATGGAAAAAACAAGATGTAACAAGGAGTGAATGAATGTAACATTTACTGCAAGATTCGATCTACTTACTACAAGTGGGCTGGCTATTTGGCTCAGAGCTTTCTAGCAGCCAAAGTGAAGGGGGAAATGTAATTAGTTTCAAGATTCATAAACTCAATAAAAGGTAATCCAGGCTGCCTCTGAGGAGACCTGCCCAGTAATACTGGTATTAAAATACCAGGTTTAAATGTAATGACTTGTTTTCTTAACAACATATGTAGGGTAAATAAAACAACACATTTCACAGAGAAATTTCTTGGAACCTCCTTTAATAAAGTTCAATGGCATAACGCTAAAGAATAATTCATTTAAAATTTATTCCAGCAGAGACTAGAATGGTACAGTTCAGGTACAGACTCCTACTGGTCTGTAGAGTTTTAGAGTATTCAAAGGAAGCAACGAATTATGTTTTCATTTCATAAATGATATATTTAATTTTAATAATTGTTTTAAATTTAACTATGATACATGTACATTAAAAATCAAGTAATATGAATTAAGTTTTAAAAACCCCACCCACCTTTACTCTCCAGGAATACTCATTATTAAAAATTTGGATTTTTTCTTTATCTAAACAAATATATTAATGTACAAGTGTGTGTGCACAAAAACACACCAACACACCCCTGTGAATAGAGTTAAATTCTGGTTTCCACCACTCAAAAATTTAGAGGCATCATTTTTTAGTCACATACTTGGTGTAGGATGCAGCTGCTGGTCCACATGGACCAATGGGATAATTTTGTTTAGACAGAGTGCTCTTCATGCAGATGACTCCAAATAGACATCTGCCAGGGCATTTACTTAGGGATGCTGCAGTGGAGCAGTTGGGGAGGTCAAGCTCTGTTTCATCTATGGTCTGAATGTTTATGTCCTCCTACAATTCGTATGTTAAGATCCTCACGCTCAAGGTGATGGTGTTAGGAGATGGGACTTTCGAAGAATTCTTAGGTCATGGGGGCAGAGTCCTCATGAATGTAATTAGTGCCCTTACAAAAGAGACCCCTTACCCCTTCTACCAGGTGAAGACACAGTGAGAAGACAACATCCATGGATCATGAAACAGGCCTTTGCCAGATATTGAATCTGCTGCCATCTTGATCTTGAACTTCCCATCCTCCAGAACTATGAGAAATAAGTTTCTGTAGTTTATAAGCTACTCAATTTATAGTGTTTTGTTATAGCCACTCATAATTGTAGTAGGGTTTACTTACAAAATTCATAGTCAAATTTCCTAATTTTAAAATCTTTATTATTTAAATTTTTTTAAGTTACTAATTTCTTTGCTCATGATTGGAAGCTTCAGAACATGAAACAGGTATGATGTCTGCCTTTCAGGGCAGATAGCAAAATAGTAATGGTGGATCAAAGGAAGTTACAAATGTAGAGATTGAAAAATAAAAGAACAGAGATTAGAAAAAAATAAGTTAGAAGGAAAAATAAATATCAAATTCTAAGGGCAAAAACATTTTTAAAGAAAATAAAAGCAGGAAGATAAGGTTTTTAAACATTTCTTTTTTATTTTCAATCATGAGAGTACTTGTGCAAGTTTGTTACAAGTGTATATTGCTTGGTGCTAAGGTTTGGGCTTCTATTGATCCCATAATTCAGATAGTGAATATAATACCCAATAAAAAGTTTTGTAGCCCTTGGCCCCTCCCTCCTTCCATTATTTTGGAGTCCCCTGTGTTTATTGTTCCTATCTCTATGTTTGTGTGAGCCAAAGATTTTGTTCCCACTTATAAGTGAGTAGTATTTGCTTTTCTGTTTGTCTGTTATCTTGTTTAGGATAACAGCCTCACTACATCTGTGTTCCTGCAAAAGATATGATTTCATTCTTTTTTTTCTTTTTTATAGCTGCATGGTGTATATGTACCATATTTTCTTTGTCCAATCCACCATTGATGGGTACCTATGTTGATTCTATGTTTTCGCTATTGTGAATAGTGCTGTGATGAACATGAGTACATATGTATTTTTGGTAGAATGATTTATTTTCTTTTGTATATATGTCCAGTAATGGGATTGTTGGGTCAAATAGCAGTTCATGTTTTAGTTCTTTGAGAAATCTTCAAAGTGCTTCCCACAGTGGCTGGACTAATTTACATTCCTACCAACAGTGTATAAGCATTTCCTTTTCTCTACAACCTCACCGACATATTATTATTATTATTATTTTACTTTTCAGTAATAGCCATTCTGACTGGTGTGAGATAGCATCTTGTGGTTTTGATTTGGATCTGTCTTATAATTAGTAAGATGTGGAGCATTTTTTCATGTTCATGTCCTTTGCCCACTTTTTAAATGAGGCTCTTTATTTTTTTCTTGTTAAGTTCTTTATAGATTCTGGATATTAGGCCTTTGTTAGATGCATAGTTGGCAAATATTTTCTCTCATTGTATAGGTTGTCTGTTTACTCTGTTGATAATTTCTTTTGCTGTGAAGAAGCTCTTTAGTTTAATTAGTTCCCATTTGCCTATTTTTCATTTTGTTGCTTTTGCTTTTATAGTCTTCATGATAAACTATTTGCCTAAACTAATGTCTAGAAGAGTATGTCTTAGGCTTTCTGCTAGAATTTTTATACTTTGAGGTCTTACATTTAAGTCTTTAATCTACCTTGAGTTAATTTTTGTGTATAGTGAAAGGTAGGAGTCCAGTTTCATTCTTCTGCAAATGGTTAACCAGTGGAAAATAAAGATTAAACAGGCAAATAGTTACTAAAGTAAGGATAGAGAGATAACAAATATTACAATATAAATTAAAAGGAAATGTCACAAAAATAATGCCAAGTAAACAAGCTAGAGTTTTAGAAATCAAAACAAAACACAAAGTTAATATTTTTTGATAGAAATTATATTCAAGCAAGAAAAGAAAATAGAAGAATGTAAAGAATGGGAGAAAAGGAAAAGACAGACAGGTGACTACTGTGGGTAAGTAACTAGAGTTCTTAAGAAAATCCTGAGGTGACTCTCTTGCTAGCTCCTTACAGGGAAAGAACAAAGATGGCTGACTCTAATATGATGCCCTCAAACTCTGGCACTTTAACTCAAACCTGCAGGCACAAACTTGTAGGCATTCTCTCATAATCTCATGGGTGGTGGATTTTTATTTCAAACAGGTGGTAGACCGTTGTGGTGTTTCTGGGTGGTCCATGTAACTATTAACCTTGCCTTTAAATACCTTTCACATAACTGTACTATTGGAGTATTATAAGAAGTTGAAGAAAAATCACAAACATCTGTAGAATTTATAAGCTGTTCAGTAATCCACAGCAAAGAATGTCACTTCACCACTGACAGTAATAGTTGGCATATTAGTTAGAGTTGTCTCTAAAGAAAACTTTAGAGCAATCTACTTTGGATTTCCCACTTTGTAAAAATGATTCAGTATTTTAAAAATAAAGACCAGAAAACGAAAAAAAAAAAAAAAAAAAAAAAAAAGAAAGAAAGGAAGAAAGAAAGAAAGAAAGAAAGGAGAAAAAAGAAAGAAGAAAGGAAAATGAAAAAAAGAAAGCAAGTACTAGAAATCGCCTTTTCAAGGCCATGGTTCTAATCAGTGTACATCTGTAGATAGTAATGCCATTTGTCCATTATTGATTTTTATATTGGGGGACAACATTCTTGAAGATACGTACAACTACAATAGTAAGTAAGTATGACTGCAAAAATTCAGTAACCTTTGCTTCTGAGTCCCTACTTCATTTGTTCTAAGAATTGCCCAAAATAACATATGAGAGAATAGTATCAAAAACTACTCAGTGTGGACTTGAATGCCATAAAACTCTAGACAGATAAACTGTTTTAGTGAAATTTGTCATAACATGTGCAAACCAGTGAAATTTGTCATAACATGGCCTCTCCAATGTGAACTGATACTTCAGCTGTGGTGTTACCATACGTATGTGTGTGTGTAGCTTCCACCTTGGTATGCTTATACTTTATGGACTTTTGTACCTTTGGCAACAAATGTTATTACATCTACTTTCCCATGGCTTTCCCCTACTGTGAGTGGAGTGGGAAATAAAATATGCTTTTTTAACTTCCCTTGGGCTTTAAATAAAGTTAGACTATGACTAGGCAACCAGCAATGGGGAACAATGAGAAACAAATGGCAAATTCTCGCAAGTCAAGTCCTTCCCTTGAGGTCAGCTCTAACACATGCACTGCATAGCAGCTAATAATAACAAAAAAGAAATAAGAAAAGCCCTGCAAGACTTTTGCTATTTACTGCTATTTCCTCTGCCCTCCACATCCCAAGCTTTGTATCCCTGGGATATAAGTGGTTGTCAATGTTAATCTTATTTAGTAGGTGAAAACATGAAAATTAATGTAAACTGATTTACGTAACTGTGAGTTCCTTAAGGAAAGGAATTGTATTCTATTGGTACTTTGAATCTCCAGACAGAGAACAATGCCTAACTTATGTTAGTTGCCCAAGAACAACATGATCCCACTTTCATATATTTGTAACACACATATACTGTTCTGCCAACCCGTCATGGAGAAGATAAGAAATAGCGCTGTAGACACAAAACTCTGAACTCTCCACAAAACATATAGCTCTTTCAGGGTTGTCACCTTTCTACTTGTTCCAGGTTGGGAAATGTTTTGGAGAATATGAAAACATCTTGATTTTCAGATGATGCAAGAAACCAAAAAGATTTGTATGGGAAATAGTAATATGGGACCAAAGTATCCAATCAGGAAATCTTCTTATTTTATCTTTAATATTTTTTACTTTGGGAATTAATGAACAAAACAATTTTCAATAGAATTAGTGATCCATGTGATGCAACATAGTGAGTGAAAAAAGCCTGGAGTAATTTAGAGTCACCTGATATTTACTGAATTGTCTATTGTATGTCAGGCTTGTGCTAAGCTTTGGTAATATTGAAATGAATTAGACAAATATTGTCCCTGTCCTCATAGAGCTGACATTTTAGAGGAAGAAACAGGCAAAAGCCAACCAACTAAACAATATCTTAAGTGATTCACAGGAAAGAAACACAGCGCTGAGATGGGTCAGGGCAGTGGAAGAGGGGGTTCCAGAGGGAACCTCCTAGGACGTGACTAGGTAACAAAGGCTGAGATCAGAAAGGATCCCAGACTCTGGAGAGGAATATTCCAGAATCGTGAACTTACAGAAGCAAAAGTTTTGAGATGGGAAAGAATTTGCATGTTAGATCTAGGTCTGAATATAAACATGATCATTTATGAGCATAAGCAGGCAATTTCCTTTATCTAAGACTCTTAGTTTCACATTTGTAAATTCAAAATAACAATGCCTAGGTTGAAAATTGACGTGAAAGTTAAAGTTTTCTGTGGCAAAGTGCCCAAGACATTGTAGACCTTCAGAAAATGTCGTTTCTCTTTTCTGCCAACATTTTATACCTTCAGATGAATTCCTTACAAAAATCATAGCAATAACAGCAACAACAAAATGTTAACACTTCCCAAAGATGTGTCATTTTTTTTTCCAAGTAGCACTTACTATAAAAAAAAATCCAACTCTTGGAAGCTTTAAACAGGATTCAGCTGTGCCCTAACAACTGTGAAGGTCACAGATTACCATGCCTATTTTTTAATCCAAGTATATTTCAGTGACTGTAAAAATTCAAGAAGGAAATATAACAGATTGAATTCTTTACTTGGTGAGTTTTCAGCAATAGATTAGTGTGTATTTAATGGACTTTTCAGCATGAGCTAATTTAATCTCTTTTACAAGACTTCGCAATACTGCTGTATCACCACCAGGATTATTTTACTATCTATAGACATTTTACATTTTAGAGAGCCCTACAAAAACATGTGCCTGTTTATATGACCTTTCATAACTATTTCAGTTGGATTTTGTCAACCAATTGTAATCCTTGTTTTCTTAACAAGCAAGTAACCTTCCCATTCTCAGTGCAAGTACATTTCATGCATTAAACGATTAGAGCAATTTAAGTCTTGAGTGAACTCAGTTCACCAAAACATATTCCTCTGAAACAAAACCACAGCCATAAATTGACCCGCAAAAAAGTAATCCCTGCGATTAGTATCTGTATAACTTCATGTTCTGCTGAAAAATAAATGAGCATACATGAGCACTCCTCATAACACACATCCTCAACACACACACACACACACAAACGCAGAAGGCAGTTGGCATAAACCAGAACCAAAGTGGTGGCTGTCATGATTGCATAAAGGCTTGAGGACAGAAATCAGCTCTGGGTTCACAGGACCCTAGATCCCTTGAGTATCTGGAAAAAGACATGCTTTTTCCTAGGAATGTTCTACTCTGTCTTGGATGTGAACAGCAAGTAGCTATGTCCTCTTGCCACTGAGACCTCTAGTTAGCAAGGTTGAGGTTGCTAGGAAGAGTTAATGGGGGAGAAGGTGTGTCTACTCCATTTAGGTTTGCGGAGGGGTGAAAATTGCAATTTGGAGCTTGTGGTGGTGCTAAAGAGAAGAAAACTGGAAAACAAGAAGTTTGCCTGATGGGAGAGCATGGAAACTCTGCAGAAACCAAAATTGTGGCATAGGTAAAGTAAAGCAAACTGCAATAACTCATTGTAGGCAAAGCTAGGGTGAGTTATCTGGATTTTTAAAAACACCATTTTAAGAGAATGAGAAAATAATATTTTTGGTTTGAATTATTCCCAGGAATGTGGAAATTGTTTCTAATAAGGGAAAATGAAAGAAGATACTTGTGGATTGAGATTAAAGATGATTTTTTTTAAAAAAATGGATACCTCTGAAGAGTCAGAGTGACTGAGTGAGATAAATATTATCTTTGTCTTTGGTCAGCCAAATTTATGTTTCCATTTTTTCTTTGCTAGTGACATTTCTTTCTTGAAATTCTTGCCTAGAATGCCCTCCATCTCTCCATTGATCTAAATTTCTTACTTCCTGTTAAAATCTTTCATCCTCTGTTAAATTTATTTTACTGACTGTATTCTCAGTAATCTCGCCTTCCTCTGACTTTCCTTAGCTACTCTTTATTACTGAGCTGTAAATCCTAGCTGAATCTAAAAGGGGAAATAGAGTCAGATTGGTTGTGAAATTGGTAGAATGATGGCCCCTTTTGGGTACTATGTGCAAGAATTGTGAAGTTTTTGTTTTGGGAGCAGCAGGAGGGAGGAGTTTTGTGAAAGTTAAGTGGTGAAGACTTGATTTCTATGTAGGGGATGGGATTGGATTTTCTTCTTCAGGGTAGATTTTAGGCCTTTGTGGTAGATTTTGAACCCAGTGGCAAGAGAAGTGGAGGCTAGAAGCTGGAAGAACTGTAGTTATGAAAGACTTGTTGAGACATTAGATACATGCAGCATTGCTTTGTGGCCCATCAGATCACTTATAGCATAGATTTTTATGAGAAGGAAAGCTCCAATCCTGCCCCAGTCTCCTTTTCCAGCTACAGAGTCCAATGTTATGTTGTCAGTTTAAGAGTCAGAAGGTCATTGTATGTGGGGTTGTTAAGCATGCCAGATTGTGCTCCATTGGATAGTACCAGGAGCAGAAGGGATGGAGTGGTACTCAGATGAAGAAGACAGAGCTGAGGTACACAGTCAGATGCATCCCCAAACAATGCAAGACCCCAAAGAAGACTTCCAGATATGTATAGGGGAGATTCAGAAACAAAGGAGAAGGGGATGGGGGATGGGACTTAATATCTGCATAAGCAAATATAGGCTTCAAACTCTAATAATTTGGCTTAAATATCAATATAATTTTATTTCTGAACATAGGCTAGTATAGTCATTTCCATCTATTTCATTTACAACTTTCCAACATAATACAGTTTGCTCTTAAAAAAAAAAAAAAACTTTTAGGATCAGTGGTACATGTGCAAGTTTGTTACATAGATAAACTTGTGTCAAGGGGATTTGTTGTACAGATTATTTCATCACCCAGGTACTAAGCCTAGTACCCAAGTGCTATTTTTTCTGACCTTCTCACTCCCCCGACCTTGCACCCTCAAGTAGGCCCAGGGTCTGTTGTTCCTCTCTTTGTGTCCATGTGTTCTCATTGTTTAGCTCCTACTTAAAAGTGACAACATGTGGAATTTGGTTTCCTGTTTCCCCATTAGTTTGCTTAAGATAATAACCTCTGGATGAAGGACATGATCTCATTATTTTTTATGGCTGCATGGTATTCCATGGTGTATATCTAACACATAGTCTTTATCCAATCTGTCATTTATGGGCATTTAGGTTGACTCCATGTCTTTCCTATTGTGAATAGTGCTGCAATGAACATATGTGTGCATGAGTATTTATGGTAAAATGATTTGTATTCCTTTGGGTATACACCCAGTAGTGGGATCGGTGGATTGAATGGTAGTTCTCTTTTTAGCTCTTTGAGGAATCACCACACTGCTTTCCACAGAGGTTGAACTAATTTACACTCTCACCAGCAGTGTATAAGCATTCCTTTTTTTTCTGTAACCTTGCTAGCAACTGTTATTTTTAAACTTTTTAATAATAGTCCTTCTGACTGGTGTGAGATGATATCTCATTGTGGTTTTGATTTGCATTCTCTAATGATCAGTGATGTTGAGCTTTTTTTCATATGCTTCTTGGCTGCATGTATGTCTTCTTTTGAAAAGTGTCTATTTATGTCCTTTGCCCATTTTCGCATGGGCGTGTTTTTTGCTTGTGAGTTTGTTTAGGTTCCATATAGATTCTGAATATAAGACCTTTGTCGTTTGTCAGATGCATAGTTTGCAAATATTTTCCTCCATTCTGTAGATTGTTTACTCTGTTGATATTTTCTTTTGCTGTGTTTACTCTGTTGATATTTTATTTTGCTGTGCAGAAGCTCTTTCATTCACTTAGATCTCATTTGTCATTTTTTGCCTTTGTTACAATTGCTACTGGCATCTTCATCATGAAATCCTTGCCAGATCCTACATCCAGAATGGTATTGCCTAGGTTGTCTTCCAGGTTTTTTACAGTTTTGTGTTTTACATTTAAGTCTTTGATAAATCTTGAGTTTTGTATATGATATAAGTAAGGTGTTCAGTTTCAGTCTTCTGCATATGATTAGCCAGTTATCTCAGCACCATTTATTGAATAGGGAGTCCTTTTTCCATTGCTTGCTTTTGTCAGGTTTGTTGAACATCACATGGTGATCTGATCAGATGGTAGGTGTGTGGCCTTATTTCTGAATTCGCTGTTCTGCTCCATTGGTCTATGTGTCTTTTTTTGTGCCAGTGCTATGCTGTTTTGGTTACCATGGATCTGTAGTATAGTTTTAATTTGGGCAACGTGATGCCTTCAGCTTTGTTCTTTATGCTTAGGATTGTCTTGGCTATTTGGCACTTTTTTAGTTACATATAAATTTTAAAACTTTTTTTTCTAGTTCTGTGAAGAATGTCATTGGTAGTTTCATAGGAATAGGATTGAATGTGTAAATTGCTTTGGGCAGTATGTCCATTTTAATGATATTGATTCTTACTATCCATGAACATGGACTATTTTTCCATTTGTTTGTGTCTTTGATTTCTTTGAGCAGTGTTTTTAAATTCTAATTATAGAGATGTTTCACCTCCCTTGTTAGCTGTATTCCTAGGGATTGTATTCTTTTTTTTTAATACATTCTTTAATAGCCAGGTTCTATTAATTGTAACTAAAAGTAGCCAAACATGTATTTCTTTAAAAACACTGTAATTAGGTTCAGGTCTTTACCAGAGATTTATCCAAGTTAGTGACTGTGTAAGTTTTCTAGGTTTGCCATTAGGTGCCACAAATTGGGTGACTAAAACAGTAGAAATATTTTGTCTCCCAGTTCTGGAGGCTAGAAGGTCAAGATCAAGGTGTTGGTAGAATTTGTTCTGTCTGAGATCTGTAAAGGAAAAGCTGTTCCATGCTTCTTTCTAGCTTCTGATGGTTTGCTGGCAATCTTTGGGGTTTGCTGGTTTGTAAGTCTCTGTTTTCATCTTCACATGACCTTCTTCCTGTGTGACTGTGTCCAAATTTCTCCTTTTTATAATGACATCATATATTTTGGATTAGGGGCCCACTATACTCCAGTATGAACTTATTTTAAGTAACTACTTTTGCAACAACTCTATTTCTCAATAAGATACCACATTCTGTGGTACTGGGAGTTAGGACTTCTATGTGTGATATTTGGGGCACACAATTCAATTTATAATAGCTAGACATAGTTACAAACTGTAGATGAATTAGAATCTTTGGTGTGAGAATCTATGACTGGCGGTGGGGTTGGCAGAATGCTGTTCTTGAAGATGAAGTGCTCTAGGAATAGTTAAGTTACTGACTATACCTCTGACCCAGTTTTTTTTTTTTTTTCTTTCTAGTGGTAGAGAGAAAGAGCAATCATATAGGAAACAGACGTTTTCTAATTATAGCCATTATAATTTTTGAAATCCAAATAAGAGCACATGGTATAACACACACACAGACTAGTAATTGATAAAATGCACGAAATTGGGCATAGACAATCTGGGGGTCCATGATTATCAAATCTGTGGTAGGCTGTTCATGAAAAAGAATTGTTTGTGATTCACGTGATCCCAGGTACAGCAGGCAACCCCCATCCCAGCCCTCCCACACCCCCGTATCTTTATCCTAATCTCTGGAATTTATGGATATATGTTACACGGCAAAAAGGTGTTTCAGATGCGATTGAGATTAGGGACCTTAAAATAGGTAGGTTATCCTCGATTATTCAGGTGGGATCAATCTAATCACATGAACTTTCAAAAGCAGATAATTTTCTCTGGTTGGAAGTAACAGAGATGAGGCAGAGAAGGTCAAATAGATTTGAGGCATGAGAAGGACTCAACCCTCTATGCTGACTTTAAAGGTGAAGGGAGCCAAGGCTGTGTGTGTGATCTCTAGATATTGAGAATGACCCCGAGCTGGCAGACAGCAAGAATATGGTACCCTTACAGTCACAAGGAACTGGATTCTGCAACAACGTAAATAAGCTTGGAAGTGTATTTTTCCTAGAGCATCCTGATAAAGACCCAGCTAATGAACACCTTGATTTTGTGAAATCAGAACAGTGAAATGAGTGAAGCCAACCCAGATTTCTGACCTACAGAACTGTGAGATAATATGTGTATGTTGTTTTAAGCTCCTAAATTCATAATTGTTACAGCAGCAACAGAAAACAAATACACTAGGTATCAGCTTGGGTTTCTCTGTCTTTAATGTCAAGATAAAATTGGCTTCAATGTTCCTTCTGGTGTCTTCACCAATATTTCTCCAAGGCCTCAGGTCATGTAGGATAATGTATACTCTCAGGTCTTCTCTGCCTCTGAGCTCCTGTTTCTACTTGATAGTCTTGCAGAATATTTGTACAGTTGAGTTTTCTTGCTCTTGCCTGTCTGCCATTGCCAAGAAAAGAATCTATGGCAAGCCTAGTCAAGATCAGAACTCCTTAATGTCCCCAGATGTGTGAGCAAGAAATGCTCATTGTGTGTTACCAAGGCTTTGTGATTATTTGTTATACATCATTATGGTGGCAATAGATAACTCACATTGACTTGAAGGGAACTATTGCCCCCTTGGCAGTACAGGCCTTTTACTCTTTGCCCTCTTTCTCATGCCATAGCCACCCTTTTTCTATCCCCATTTTTGTATGTTTTCTCTCTCTCTGTTTTTCTATCTCCCTCTTGTTCCTATTAATATTAACTTCTTAGTTTTAATAATAATGGCTTCTTTCAGCAGCCTTTTTGAAAACTCTATGAAAGGGAAACTCTTTATGTTTCATGTAGTAGTCATCTGGCTAACTGAACAAGAAGACTCCTCCATAAAGAGTGAATCATAGCAGGAAGTTATTTCTGAGGATGTCCTGAATGATGCCACCAGGAGCTTCGGTGACCAGTAAACGGTCAGGTTGCCAGAGTGGTTTTCAAACAGGGAGGAATAAGGTATCTGGTCATGGTTTCCTAGATTAGATAACATTATTCAACTTCAAGGGGCCTCACGCCAGTCCCAAACTACCTTGTATTGTTATTATTAAAAATATATATGTCACATAGCCTCAACGAGATTGCGAAACCCTTGATGTAGGCTTTGTTTTCTATCTCTTTTTGTAATCAGAGCATGTAGCCCAATGTACCCTGCATATAGTAGGCCCTCAATCAGTATGTATTAATAATGATGATAAAGAAAAATAAAAAGCTGAAGGAAGAAGAGAGATTGTGTGAAAAAATGTCAAATTAGTTTTCAGCTTCTCTTAATTTTTTATTTTAAACTGGGGAGATACACTCTAGATTTAAAAAGGAATAAATGTAAGTACAATTTCTTTAAACAGTCATTCTTAGAAAAGAGAAAGCAGTGTGGAATGTACAAATCAAAATGAATAGTGGATTGCAAACTGGAGACTTTGAAACTACTAGAGTCAAAAAGTATGAATCCAACAACCATCTACTGATTATTAGGTTAATGATGATTATATTGAGATAAGCAGTAGTTCCATATGCCCAAGACAGAAAGCTTGCTAGAAGGCAGCTGTTGACGTTAAATTCATTGCTTAACATTCAATTTGCTTTTCATAATTCCTTGGCAGACTCCTACTAGCAATTTTAACACAAAGCAGAATATGTTGCAACAACACGTGTGAAAATATCAAGAATCTGAAGTTCATTTTATTTAGAAGACTCATCCTTTGCCTTGTACCTGAAATTTCTGCTGATTCCTGTATTCACTTAGAATTTGTACCATTTCTCTCAACTGGTAACAAAGATTAGCTATGGATTGAAAGAATTTTGCTTTTAAAAATAACCTTTATCTTTTTCTTAATACAAAAGTAATGTATACTTAGAATAGCCTACATGGCCTGTTTTAAATTTCTAAACCTACACACAAAAGTTTGGCATTTGACATTTTAGGTGATTAGCATAACAGCTGGCCTTAATATAATGGGCTTTGAAATGAAAAAAAAAAAAAATTACTGAGGGTCCAAATAGCTATTGAGGAGTACATTTCAACCTAAAGATAAAGAAAAGTGATGTACTGTTGCCTTTAAACTCTCAGTCTTGTAAACTCCTTGCTCTCACACTAGTTCTTGTGATACCAAGTATGGTAGATTAAACGTGGCTCTGCAGATTTGTTGGTATTCTTCCCATTTAGGGATGGAATTTAATTCCACTCTACTGAAATCTGGGCTGGTTTAGTGACATGCTTAACCAATAGAGCATAGTGGGAGAGACTTTCTGGGGCTTTTGAGGGCAGGTCCTAAGAAGCCTTGCAACTTTTACCTGGGGCTAAAAGAACACTCTCTTGTCTCTAACACATAAAAACACATAAGACTAATTTGAGCCTGCAATGCCTGGGAAGTGCTCAAGTTTTCAATCACATCTTCAAGCTGCAACTTCCAGGATGTTGGACATGTGAGTGAAACTGTCAGACTCTCCAAAGCAGCCCATTCACTAGCTGACTACCACTGAGCAGCATCAGTCAATGATATGAGAAGCAGAACAGTTACCCTGCTGATGAGGTTTGCCTGAATTCTTGGTCTATAAAACTAAGCTATACTAACTTTATTTGGTGTTTTTTAAAGTCACTAAGTTTTGGGGATATGTTCTAGTTGTCTATTTCTAACTGGCAAATCACTCCAATACTTAATGACTTAAAACAATTACAACCATGATCTGTCAATGTTTGTGTGGGCCAGGAAGTTAGATGGAGCACAGCAGGGCTGGTTATCTGCTCCAAAATGTTCTGGGGCCTGAACTGGATATATTTGAAAGCCAGGGTGATTTGGTGACTGAAGCCTTGTATCATATGGAGACATGTTCCTTCCTTCTCTGGTGGTTGATGCTGGCTGTTGGCTCGGTTCTCAGCTGGACTATTAGCTTGGACACATACCTGTGGTTTTTCCATGCATCATCTCCACATGTACCAGCCAGGGCTTTCTCAAAGCATGGTGCCAAATTCCAAGAATGCTCTCATGCCTATTATGACTTAGTGTTGGAAGTTGCATATGTCCTTTCTGATGTAGTCACAAGCCTACCTAGATTAAGGAGAGGAAAGGGGGGTTAAAAGCCATACTCCTCCTCTTGTTTAAGTAAATGAAAGTGAGGAATACTGCGTCTGGTTCAGAAAACTCACAAAGAAAAGAAGAGAGAAAATTTCTGAACTGGAAACTCAATCTTTATATAGGAATAGAAGATAAGAAAAGTTAGGAAGGGATGTTCAAGCTTTAGATCAGATTCCTTTAAGAACATTGCATGAACATTGTAGAAAATGAAGAGGAACAAAAAGTATTCATAATCACACAACAAAGAAATAAACCTTTTTGTATACACAAATACTTATATTTTATATTAAATTAACTTTATTTATATATTTATTTTGATACAGGGTCTTGCTCTGTCGCACAGGCTGGAGTGCAGTAGCACAATCACTGCTCACTGCAGCCTCGACCTCAAGGTTCAATCGATTCTCCCACCTCAGCCTCCCAAGTAGCTGGGACTATGTACAGGCACACACCACCGCACCAGGCTACTTTTTGTATTTTTTGTAGAGATGGGGTTTCGCCATGCTTATCGGGCTGGTCTTGAACTCCTGGAGTCAAGCAATCCACACGCCTTGGCCTACAAAAGTGTTGGGATTATAGGGGTGAGCCATGGCACCTGGCCATTTTTATATTTTAAAAAATTATTATTACTTATAAACTACTTACAATAAATAAAATTTTATTTAAAAATATTTTGCATATTGCAGCCTGATTTTTTTTCACTTAATAATTATCATAAGTATATTATCTTCTAATTTTAATCTGATAGAATAGTCTATGAAATAATTAGAATAATAGACTCTGAACACTGAAAGTACTCATTCTTTATACTGGGATTAATATCTCGAACCAATATCTAAGATCCAGATTCTTTTTGGTGAGCATTACAAATAAACATACTCTGATAAATATGTACTTCCCTTTCATATTTTCAAAACAGTCTTGGTACTGGGCAGTAGGAATGTAATCACATATTATCTGTGGAAAGCTCACCTTCACCTGAGAATGAGAAGGACTCACCTCTAAAAGTTTCATAGGAACACACTGGTTTAGAATGTGCTGGAAGAAACTATCTTTTATTAAGCATCTATTGTATACCAGAGTCTATCTTAGGTACTTTCTTTGCAACAACACTGTGAATTTGGTTTTACTAATCTCCATTTTATAAAAAACTGAAAATCAGAAATATTAATATCACTTAACTAGTAAGGGAAGAAGTCAGAATTTGAACTCAGATTCTTCTGACATTCAAGTTATATTTTTCAAAAATATTACCATTCTTTTCCTTTAGTCACAAAAGGGCCAAATTGTTCTACTCAAAATTCTGCAATAAGACTAAGAAAATGAATACCCATTAAGTATGAAAAACCTTGATATACAATAGTCTTTCAATAAGTAGGAGGGATATTATTAACAGTAGTAAATATACCTTTAAACACATTATATTTATCATTGGTAACAAAAAAATGGAATGATTGATGGTGGTAACCAGCCCAATAAAACATTACATTTATACATCCAGTACTCATTGAATGTATAATGAGTACTGGATGTATAAATGTAATGTTTTATTGGGCTGCTACCTTTTGTTGTATGATACCATTATATTTCTGTTATAATATTCAGCTCAAAATATCCATTTTGAACTCAACATATCATTGGCCTTTTTCATATCATTGACATTTTTCATTTTAGGTAGTAATAAAGAAACTATATTATGGTTATTAAGTGTACACCAGAATGCATGGTAATGGGCAATAGTAAATCATAAAATACATTTTCTGACACCAAAATATTTGCAATTTAATTATTTAGGGAGAAGAGAGTAGTCCTAATGAAAAAACAATGACTGATAAAAGACAGAATATATTTTAGTATTAGATTGTATGATATCATCTTTAAGTTTTGTAGGTCAGAGACCATAAAGATTTGAATTGAAGTAGAAGCTGGGGATTTAAATAACATAAAGAATGTTGAGTCCTTCAGGCACAAAGCACAGTATGTGTAAAGTTCACATGGTGAGAGGGAAGCAGGCATGTTTCCAACAGGAAAATACTGATCTTAAAGAATGAAGCCATCTATTGAAAAATAATGGGAAATGAGATGTGTTGGTAGAATAAAAGTAGAGGATGAACTAATTCCATTACTGGGTGTATACTCAAAGGAAAGTAAATCATTCTACCAAAAAGACACATGCACACATATGCACATGACAGCACTATTCACAATAGCAGAAACATGGAATCAACCTAGGTGCCTATCAATGGTGGGTTGGATAAAGAAAATGTGGTACACATATACCATGGAATACTACACAAACATAAAAGAAGAATGAAATCATGTCGTTTGCAGCAACATGGACTCAGCTGGAGACTGTTAGCCTAAGAAAGCTAACTCAGAAACAAAACAAATATCACATGTTCTAACTTATAAGTCAGGGGTAAACCTTGGGTTCAAACAGACATAAGGAGGGGAATGTAGTCATTGCGGACTCCAAAAGAGTGGTTGGAGGGAGTAGGGCAAGGACTGCAAAACTCCGTGTTGGGTACCATGTTCAGTCTCTGGGTGACAGAATCAATAGAAGCTCAAACTTCAAACTCATGCAATATAACCACGGATAAAACTTGCACATGTACCCCCTGAATCTAAAATAAAAATGAAAATTAAAAAAAAGAATAAAATTAAAATGAACACAGAAAAAGTTTTTAGAAAAGTCACACAAAATAATTTTTTTCCATATTGCAAAAAGGTGACTTTTCCTTTACTTTTGCTTAGAATTATCATTGTTTTTATATTATTTCTTCACAATCTCTATCATTCCATAAATTTTCTTAAGCCTGAAGTTTATAAAATACACTGTAAAGATGTGTAAAAGGCTATTTCTATGCAGTATTCTTCCCATTGATGCTAAAATGAGAGATTAGATTTTGAATTTATTTCTAAAATAAAATAAGGTTAATTTCCATATAGAAAGCCTATGATTAAATATGGAATAATTCCATATGGGCCATGAACACTGAGAGAATATGTTATGGTTCTGAATAGTTCTTGTATGGATCACTGATAAATGATAGATGAGTTTCTAACTTAGTCACCAAAATGAATTAAAGCCACTTGAAAATAAAGTATTCCATAGTTTTTTATTTAAAAACTATTCTGAATTTGGAGTTGTTAAATAAGGTAACCCCATATTTCAACTTTGTACAATATTAGTAAATTCTTTGCTATGTGAATCAGTCCATTTTCATGCTGCTGATAAAGATACACCCAAAACTGTGCAGTTTATAAGAAAAAGAGGCTTAATGGACTTAGAATTCCACATAGCTGGAGAGGACTTACAATCATGGTGGAAGGTGAAAGGCAGGTCTCACATGGCAGCAGACAAGAGAGAGCCAGGTGAAAGGGGTTTCCCCTTGTAAAACCATCAGATCTCATGAGACTTACTCACCACCATGAGAACAGTATGGGGGAAACCATCCCCATGATTCACTTATCTCCCACCAGTTCCCTTCCATGAGGGAATTATGGGAGCTACAATTCAAGATGAGATTTTGGTGGGGACACAGTCAAACCATATTGTTCTGCCCCTGGCCACTCCCAAATCTCATGTCCTCACATTTCAAAACCAATCATGCCTTCCCAACAATGCCTGGAAGTCTTAACTCATTTTAGCATTAACTCAAAAGTCCACAGTCCAAAGTCTCATCTAAAACAAGGCAAGTCCCTTACACCTATGAGCCTGTAAAATCAAAAGTAAGTTAATTACTTCCTAGATACAATGGGGGTATAGACATTGGGTAAACACAGGATTTCCAAATGGGAGAAATTGGCCAAAACCAAGGGGCTACAAGCTCCATGCAACTCTGAAATCCAGCAGGGCAGTCAAATTTTAAAGCTCCAAAATGATATCCTTTGACTCCGTGTCTTGTAGCCAGGTCATGCTGATGCAAGAGGTGGGTTCCTATGGTCATGGGCAGCTCCACCCTGCTGCTTGCATGGGCTGGCAATGAGTGTCTGGCTTTTCTAGGCTCACAGTGCAAACTCTTGGTGGATTTATCATTCTGGGGTCTGGAGACGGTAGCCCTCTTCTCACAGCTCCACTAGGCAGTACCTAACTGGGGATTCTGTGGGGGTTTCGACCCCACATTTCCCTTCCACACTGCCCTAGCAGAGGTTCTCCATCAGTGCCTTGCCCCTGCAGCAAAATTCTGCCTGGACATTCATGTGTTTCCATATATCTTCTGAAATCTAGGTGGAGGTTCCCAAACTCCAATTCTTGACTTCCGTGCACTCTCAGGCTCAACATTACATGGAAGCTACCAAGGCTTGGGGCTTGCACCCTTTGAAGCCACGATCTAAGGTCTACATTGGCTCCTTTCAGCCACAGCTGGAGTGGTTGGGATGCAGGGCACCCTGGGCCTGGCCCACAAAATCATTTTTTTTCTCCTAAGCCTCCAGGCCTGTGATGGGAGGGGCTGCTGTAAAGGTCTCTGACATGCCCTAGAGACATTTTCCCCTCCTTACTTACGCAAATTTCTGCAGCTGGCTTGAATTTCTCCTCAGAAAATGGGATTCTCTTTTCTATTGCATTGTTAGGCTGCAAATTTTCCAAACTTTTATGCTCTGTTTCCCTTTTAAAACTGAATGCTTTTAACAGCACCCAAGTCACTTCTTGAATGCTTTGCTGCTTAGAAATTTCTTCTGCCAGATATCCTAAATCATCTCTCTCAAGTTCAAACTTCCACAAATCCCTAGGGCAGGGGCAAAATGCCACCAGTCTTTTTACTAAAACATAACAAGGGTCACCTTTGTTCCAGTTCCCAACAAATTTCTTATCTCCATCTGAAACCATCTCAGCCTGGATTTCATTGTTCATATCATTATCAGTATTTTGGTCAAAGCCATTCAACAAGTCCCTATGAAGTTCCAAATTTCCCATGTTTTCCCGTCTTCTTCTGAGCTCTCTAAACTGTTCCAACCTTTGCCTGTTACCCAGTTCCAAAGTCGTTGTCAAATTTTGGGGTGTCTTTTCAGCAGTGTCCCACTCTACTTATACCAATGTACTGTATAAGTCTGTGTTCAGGCTGCTGATAAAGATATACTTGAAACTGGGCAATTTACAAGAAAAAGAGGTTTAATGGACTCATAGTTCCACATGGCTGGGGAGGCCTCACAATCATCATGGAAGGTGAAAGGCATCTCTTACACAGCAGCAGAGAAGAGAGAATGAGAGAGCCAGGCAAAAGGGGTTTCCCCTTATAAAGCCATCAAATCATGAGACTTATTCACTACCATAAGAACAGTATGGGAAAGACCACCATCATGATTGAATTATCTCCTACTGCGTCCCTCCCACAACATTTGGGAATTATGGGAGCTAAAATTCAAGATGAGATTTTGGTGGGGATACAACAAAACCATATCACTAGGAAAGATGAGAAAATGAACACACAGTGTAGTCAGCTGCCAGGATGGCCTCCAGTGGGTCTCACCTTGCATTCTTATATTTCTTCTCTTACTGAATAGGGCGGGCTTATGTGAGATAAAAACTGTTTGTTGCTTTATGCCACTTGGTTTTGCAACATTTTTTTACACAGCATTAGATAATCGATGCACACACCTACACTAACCCTCATCTTCTCTCTCATCTGCTCCTAAATATTTATTACTGATTTTGATATCAATATTTCAACATCACTGAGACTTATAAGCTTATATTTCATTTTGTGGCCATAATATTCAATTTTCAGCCTTAGTTCTATATTTCCAGAGAAATATGAAAATTTCAGAGATCAGGAAGTCCTGTTTACTATGAACTTTTTCCTTCTGAGTACTTAAGTTTTTAATTTTATTTAGCTGGCTGGATTTTATCAAGTAGTTTAAAAAAAATAGTTCATATATATTATATTCCCAGCTATACCACAGCTTGAGACCAGTGTAATATTTTCTAACTTGCTTATGACTTGCTTTTTTTAGTTTGAGTGTCCATAATTTTTTATGCATGAAATTTAGTAACTTCCCAAGACATAGATCAGTCGGTAAATATTCATCAAATATTTCTTGAACAAGACATCTCCGTATTTGTCTCTATATGATTAAATATTTTTCTGTTTCATAATTTCAGTTTCTTTTTCAAGAGTTCACAATACTGGTTAAGCATATGTGCAAGGCTAGGTTAAAGCATGGCCTCTGGATTCAAACTGCTGGGTTCAAATTATAGATTGACTATTGATTATCTTGTACAAGTATATAACGATTTGTGTGTGTATGTCTGTTTGTGTGTGTGTATCAGTTTTCTATCTAAACATGAAGATTATCTACCTTTTGAAGATTTTGTAAATATTAAGTAATTAATTCATGTTAGGCATTTATAAGGAAGATAAGTGCTGGTTCTTTTGTGTTTATTTTGTTTGATGTTCATTTAGCACCTTGTATCTGTAAATTTCTTTTGTTTCATCAAATTTGGGACATTTTTAGCTGCTATTTATAAAAATATTTTTTGTTTCATTCTCTACTTTCCTTTTGGGATTCATATATGTTATAATTATATATCTGTTATACCATTTCATATTTAACTGGTCCTGAGTCTCTGTTCTATTTTCACCACATCTTTTCCCTGTAAAGTATAGTGGATAATTATTTTTAATTGATACTAAGTTTACTTATTCTTTCCTCTGTTATCTCTTTCTTCTGGACTTGCATCATTAAATCTACCCTCTGAAACTTTTAGTTCTAATATTGTATATTTCAGTTATAAAAACGCCATTTTGTTCATTTTACTTTCTGTGTCTGCTAAGATTTTATATCTCTTTACTCATCACGAGCATATTTTGTTTTATTTTATTTAGAATAATTATAGGAGCTGTTTTAAAAATCATTGCCTGCTAGTTCCAAGATCTCTTTCATCTTGGGATTGATCTTGTTTGATTTTGTTTTTGGTTGAAATGTCTTATATGTTTTTACATGTCAAGAAATTCTGAATTATATTCTGAACACTATAACTATTGAGTTGTGGGGATTTTGCTATTTTTCTACAATAATTGTTGTCTCTTTTGTTTTATTGGGCTAGTATTTTGATTGGGATTGAAATATGAAGTCTGTTTCTTGAGTGGAGGCTCTAGCATCAGTTATATTTCTTGATTTTTGCTGATCTGCTTTGAATCTATGCCACACATATGTTATCCAGGGGTGCTATGGTCTGAATATGTCCTCCAAAATTCATGTATCTAAAACTTAATCCCTAGTGCAACAGTGTTGGGGGATAGGGCCTAATGGGACCTAATGGGAAATGTTTAGGTCATGAGGGTTCTGCCCTCATGAATGGATTATGTCACTATGAAAAGGGCTTGAGGGGGTAGGCTTTCTCTTCTGTGCTTCTGGCCATGGAGGAATATGGCATTCCTCCTTTGTGGAGGATGCAGTGCTCATGGTGCCATCTTGGAAGTGGAGAGACCAGACCCTAAGTTGTCAGGACCTTTATAGTGAACTTCCTAGCATCCAGAACTATTAGAAATACATACTTGTTCTTTATAAATTATGCAGTCTATGGCAATTTGTTATAGCAGTACAGAATTGACTAAGATAAGGGGCTGATGAAAGATATGGGTAGATAGCATTTGGGGATCCTCTCTTCAATGGGCTTTTTTCTTTCAAATATTTCCCTCTTTTTACTTTTTACAGTATCCATGTTTTATCTGACTTCAGTTTTCTTGTCCCCTGAGCCAGGAAGGCTATGATATTTTCACTGATACCTGCCTTGAATGTGACATGCTAACTGCACTTAGCCTCACGCTAAAAGCCATGAAAACATAAATATTCTTTGTACAACCCTTCTTCTCTCCTCTTTCAAGTATTCACATAGCACAAGAGGCTGCTTACTATTCATTCTCTAGTGTCTTCAGGAAATTTCTTTTTGCAGTATGTCTGGTTTTTACAGTTATTTTCCATGGGGAGAGCTGTCTGGTAGGGTATTGCACTGTCAATACAACAATCAGAAACCCCTCCCTTATTTAAAAAAATCTGTTGGGGGGTTTTGAGTCAAGGTAACAATAGGTAGGTGCTTGCTACGTTCTGAAGTTTGTGTCTCTCAAAATGTATATGTCGAAACCCTAACCTCTAAGATGATGGTATTAGAAGGTAGGGTCCTTTCAGAGGTGATTTATTCATACACAGAATTAGTTCCTTTAGAGGGAGGTATCACATTACCCAACTTCAAACTGTACTACGAGGTCAGAGTTACTAAAACAGCATGGTGCTAGTACAAAAACAGACACATAGACAAACGGAACAGAATAAAGAACGCAGAAATAAAGCCATACACATACAATTATCTGATCCTTGACAAAGTCAAAAAAATAAGCAATAGAGAAAGGACTTTCTATTCAGTAAACGGTGCTGGGAGAATTATCTATCCATATGCAGAAGAATGAAACTGACTCTTATATATCACCATATAGAAAAATTAGCTCAAGATGGATTAAATACTTAAATGTAAAGACCTAAAACAATGCTAGAAAAAAAAAATCCTGGAAAAAAACTAAAAAATACTTTCTTGGACATCAGCCTTGGCAAAGAATTTATAATCACATTCTCAAAAGCAGTTGCAATAAAAGCAAAGATTGCTAAGTGGGACCTAATTAAACTAGGTGCTTCCACACAACATGTAAACAGACAATCTACAGAATAGGGGGAAATATTTTCAAACTATGCACCTGATAAAGGTCTAATATTCAGAATCTATTAGGAAGTTAAAATAATCAACAGGTGAAAAACAAATAAGCCCATTAAAAAGTGGACAAAAGACATGAACAGATAATTCTAAAAAGAAGACATACGAATGCCACCAAACATGAAAAAATGCTCCACATCACTAATCATCAGAGAGATGCAAATCAAAACCACAACGAGATACCATCTCACGCCAGTCAGAATGTCTATTATTAAAAAGTCCAAAAATAACATGTTGACAAGGCTGTAGAGAAAAAGGGAATGCTTAAGCATTCCTTATTATGAAAAAAAAAAAGAGAGCCTGTTTGCTCTGCCATGTGAATTTGCAGTGAGAAGACATTTATCTATGAAGGAAAGAGGCTCACGTCAGACACTGAATCAGCTGGTACCTTGATCTTGGACTTCCCAAGCTCTAGAAGAGTGAAAAATAAACTTCTTTTGTTTATAAGCTGCCCAGTCTATAGTATTTTGTTATGGTAGCCCAAATGGAATAAGACAGTATTTTTTTTACTCTACCATATTTGACTAGAAGTTCTTCCAATTTAACTTATCTTAATAAAGGACAAAAACGTATCTACTTTATCTACATTTTCTTGCTCTCCCTTTGTAAATCTCTTTATAGTGAACCCAAGACAAGGTTATTTTTGCTAAATCTTTATTTGAAAGCAGGGTCTTTCCACCATCATATGTTACAAGTGCACATCTCCAAGAACCAGTGGGGAGTATATTATTAGGCAGAACTGGACCACTTGTCAACTGGGTGACATTGGGCAAGTTATTTAATTATGGTGGGTCTCCGTTTGTACAAGAATTTGGGACAATGATATTTACTCCAAAGAATGGTGTTGAGAATTAAATGAGGTGATGAATGTAAGACTTCCAAAAAAGTGTAGGTAATCAGAAAGTGTTGACTTTTCTTGTTAAACTTTTTTCAAATTATGCTCATTCCTAAATTCTTTCTGGACACTTTTAGTACTCATAATCTATTCCTTCTATTTTTGTATAATATATCCCATTTTATTTATAACTTTCTATGGTTCTTGTCTTATTACCTGATATTACAGTTATCTGAAATTTTAGTTTATCTTCCTCATTATATTTTAAGCTCCTTGAGGACAGGGACAGATTTCATTTATTTGTGTGTGGCTTTAGTGGCTTGCATAGACTAGAAATACTCAACAAGTATTTGTGGAATTGACTTAGCTTTCCTGAATTGCCATTTCATCAACATTACAGCATTTCCTCAAGAGCCATTGTAAAACTTAGTATCTGTTTTTAAAATGCAAGAAAAATTCTTCATTACATTGACTTTTCCATTGCTTTGATCTTTCATCAGTGTTTAAAAATACTTAAAGATTTGAATTGAACCTTTCAAGACTCAAAAGCACACATCAATCAGTTTTATCTTGAATTCATAATGGCAAATGTCTCCATATAAACTTCAAATGTTATAGGTTTGTAATCAAGGACTTGAAACGTCAACAGAGTAGTCTTTTTTCTTTAATCATATATTTTAAATAATTGACAAGATGGTACACAGTAAATTCATGCTTTTTGTTTTTTCACTTTGCAGATACACTTCATTTTATTCATCTACAGGAATGTTGTCTCTCCCCCTGCACACTCTTCAGCATGTCTGCCCAGCACAAAATATGCCTCATCTTCAGATAATAGGAATAGAAAAATAATTTCAGCAATGCCAAAATGATTATTTACCTTAGAAATCTGAATCTTGAGTTGGTACATAGGAGGAAAAAAGCAGTTAAAACAAAGTAACTTATAGCAATGTGACTCAGATAGAGAGGCCATGAGCAATTTCTACTAAGGCCCCTTCTGTTTTTTTCTTGAAGCTTGAATAGTAAGCTCTACCTTTGATGCAGTTAGATACTTAGGATCCTCCCAAGTAACGTTTTTTGAAACCTACGGTAATACGAATTCATTTATTTTGCTTTCAACCAAAAGCAATATGGAACCTTTTAAAAAATTGCCTTAAATATTGTGCTCTTTATACACAATGACATTATAATTGGAATTTTTCTTGGTTCTGGTACTTGAATAAGAGTCTTGTTTTTCTTTTCCTCTGTTCTATTCTTTTGCTTCTGCTAGTGATCATAAGCCAGTTGCTCAAAGACCGGTGTGGAAAGGGCTTAAGAAGGAAGAGGACCAGAGGGAAATTACCATCTGGAGACAAGATGACACTGGGAACTTGGAGGAAAACGTTCAGGTACCGTATGAGGAAGCAGAACACTGGTTGTAGGTTGTGTATCAATGGCTTTCTATGAGTAAATGACCTGAAAATGTATGTGACTAAGCACCATAATGTGGATTTCTGAAAGCTGAATGACTTAAAGAAAAATCTGCTTATTTCTAAGAAAACCAACAAGTGGTTTCTTTCAGTAAGTTATTAAATTTCTTTAAGGCATGAATGATCTATTATGTAAGGAAAGTGTTTGAATACAGGTATTCTGTCCTTAAGTTTGGACATTCCTGGAAACCAAACAGCCTATAATGCAAAGCTCTGCTGTGTGCAGATCTGTCCTTCTTTCACTAGTCTCTTCTATATTTATAATGTCTCTAGTCATAGTTTATGTGAATAATAAAGGCTGTGGAGTCCCTTGGAATTCTTATTTAATATGCTGCCATTTCCTTAATTATTAAAAGCTTTTACACCTTCATAAGAGATGCTTAGTTGCTAGAGCCTCCCCATACACTAATTCCCAGAAGATGCTTAAGAAATGAGTCCCAGGAAGGTGTCCATTGCAGGAATTCTGGATAGGACTCTGAGCTTATGGACAGATGTTGATGCAAACTGACTTGAGACAGCGCAACCCTTAAGGTACCTTTAGAAAATATTCGCGGCTGCAAAAAGTTCTTGGGGAGATGCAGTTTATCTATTTCTCCACAACATTATTACTAGTTTATAATAAATGTAAATCTCAAACCAAATTATTAAACAAACACAGTTTACCAAGTGTGAACAAAACTGTATGCACAATATCTTCTGAAAATTTGATAACATTCCCACTCTCAGTCTTTTCAAGTGCCCTGAAGACCACCTTGCTTAAAAGGTTTACTTGAAACAATTGTAACAATAATCTGGAGGCAAGATTTGGCTAATATTGTATCTGGCATCAGGAAAACAGAATTCTCCACTGCACCGTCTGGACCCCAGTGCAAGTAAGATCTAATTCTCAAGCTTTGTGTCCAAAGATCCTTTCATGCAAGGGTGGGAGGTATCTCTAAACCTTCAGACAACATATCTTGAATACCACTACTGTCACCAAAAAGGACCTATTCGTAATATTCATTATGCTTTTATACAAGCATGATTTTCACAAATGAAGCCCCATTTCCTATGTGCATTATCTTAATTGGCAAAAATCTAGCACTGACAAGAAAAAAAGATAGCTGAAGTCCTTGCAGTACATTTCTCTGAAGTGAGGACTTTCTGATGTCTACTAGGTGATCATCCCTGGAAAGTGAATTATCAATTAAGGGTATAACTTAAACTAAATAATATATACATAATATCACACATCAATGTTGATGTACTTTAAAGTAAGTGTAAGGTATGCAAGTCACTATTCACAATAGCAGAAACATGGAATAAACTCAGGTGCCCATCAACAGTGACTTGGATAAGGAAAATATGTTACATATGCACCACGGAATACTACACAGTTATAAAAAGAATGAAATCATGTTTTTTGCAGCAACATGAATGCAGCTGGAGGAAATTATCCTAAGTGAACTAACACAAAAACAGAAAAACAAATACATGTTCTCACTTATACGGGAGCTAAGCATGGGGTACATGTGGACACAAAGATGGAAACAAGACACTGGACAGTACTAGAGGAGTGAGTAAGGGGAGGAATTAAAAAAAATACTTGTTGGATATTATACTTACTAACTTGGTGACAGATTCATTCATACTCCAAATCCAAGCGTCAAGCAATATACCTTTGTTAAAAATCTGTACATGTACCCGCAATTCTAAAATAAAAGTTAAAAAAGAATAAAAATTTTTAAAAATTAAAATGTGCATTTGTTGTTCCGAAATTTTCAGTGATTATAAATGTTTATGGTTTAAAAAGTTCAGGCTCAGTCCAGGCGTGGTGGCTCATACCTGTAATCTCGGCACTTTGGAAGGCCGAGGCAGGCCAATTACTTTAGCTCAGGAGTTCCAGACCAGCCTTGGCAACATGGCAAAACGTTTCTACAAAACATACAAAAAATTAGCAGGATGTGGTGGTGTGTGCCTGTAGTCCCAGTTACTTGGGGTGCTGAGGTGGGAAGATTGCTTGAGCCCAGGAGTCTGAGGTTGCAGTGAGCTGAGATTGCACTACTACACTGCAGCATGGGTGACAAAGTGAGACCCTGTCTCAAAAAAAAAAAAAAAAAAAAATCAATCTCAGGGATATTGCAGGATTCCAGACTAGTATTTTAGCCATATTGAGATTTAAGTAATTTTGCATCATAAAGAGAAAACAAAGACAACTGTGGAGTAGTAGCTCCAGAATTTCTGACTGTATTTGGAAGGAGGGTCTAGGAAACTTGTACGGAAGCTCTGTTTGCATAACAGGCCACATTTTTACTTGGTTATTATACTTTGTTTGGATGAGTGATCTGGCTTTGGTATTTTCACTGACCAAACTTGTGAAATATAACCCTTTTAAAAGCTGGGGTGGCATGTGTTTTGTTTTTAATAATTCATCTGTAATATGTATAAGGCATTTATACCACATTTAAAAAATTTTTTCAATGTTCGAGAATTTTAATCTATAAGAGAGATGAAATTATTTGGTGAATGGGAAGCTTTATTGCAGAGCTGATTTGAGCTCCACAGAAGACAGTAAGAGATTGCAAAAGTTCTTTTTCTATAACGCTAAACATTAGTGTATACTAAGATCTAAACATAATGGCAGGTCTAATAACAAGTATGTTTCTAGTCTAACAATATAGTATTAGTTTATATTCACAATATTTGTTTCCTCTAAGAAAGTAGTAAATTGGAGTGATCAATCTAAGTGTTGCCATAACATTTATAGTTTCATTAGCCAATTACAATTTTTGATTGTGATTTTTGGAAGCTATTTACAAGGACAGCTTAACCACTATAAGACTTCACTTTTTCATCTATAAAATTACGATTCTCTCTTGAAAGAAAATTGTATTTGTGAATCATCGATGATGAATAAAATTTGTAAGTTCTTCCTTAGGCTGCAAATTATAATGAAATTTTTAAACACATGGTTGTCAATTACTGTGTTTTTTTTGTTTGTTTGTTTCAAAATAAACACTTCTGCCTTAAAATCCTGCTCTTTTCTTTAGAAACTGAAGCCATTTGTTCTTTGTTTTTAAAGTCTTTAATCTTAAAACCTATTTTAAATTTCAAAAGGCCTAAAGCTTTTATGTGGTCCCTTGAGCTTAGGCAAGAAATAGATTTTGGGATCACCTAACATATGGAAGAGATTGGATAAGGTCATCCTGAGAGAGAAAATGTAATGAGAAAGAATAGGACAGAGGAAAGAGCTCTGAGGGATGCCAGCATTTAGAAAACAGGAAGAAAAGGAGTTCACAATAAGAGAGAAGGGAAATTTGCTGTTATGACATCTTGAATGCCAAGGAAAAAGATGAAGATGGGTCACTGTTTTATATTTCTGGTTAGGTTATAGAAGGTTGAAAAGACCATTGATTTCATATATCTATGGATAAACTAAAAATAATGTTTGATATGGTTTGGCTGTGTCCCTACCCAAATCTCATTTTGAATTCTAGTTCCCATAATCCCCATGTGTCACGGGAGGGACCTGGTGGGAGGTAACTGAGTCATGGGGGTGGTTACCCCCATACTGTTTTAATGATAGTGAGTGAGTTCTCATGAGATGTGATGGTTTTATAAGGGGCTTTTCCCCCTTTTGCTCGGCACTTCTCTCTCCTCCCACCATGTGAAGAACGATGTGTTTGCTTCCGCTTTTGCCATGATTGTAAGTTTTCTGAGGCCTCCTCAGCCCTGTGGAACTCTGAATCAATTAAACCTCTTTCCTTTATAACTTGCCCGGTCTTGGGTAGTTCTTCATAACCCAGCATGAGAACGTACTAACACAATGTTTGCATTTTAAGTCATCAAAGAGTTGTAGAATCAAATAACTCTAAAGAAACTGAATTCCAAAGTTAGATAAACTTATCTAGGTTATCACAAGTCAATGGCTACTTGCATTCTGAGGGTAGTCTGGGGATCTGTTTTCCCATTGTCCCAACAATTTGACAAAGAAAGTTGTTAGGACAAAGGGAAAACAGTCAAGCTAGGCTGACATAATGGATCAAAATCTGAAAGAAATGTAAGAGCCCTGCCATCAATTTTCTCCTATGGGAATTTTGAAGAATAAGCTCACATTTGCTCTGAACCTAAAGTTGCCCTCAAAAATATATTAATTTAAGAATATCTGCAATGCAGAATTTATTGGATTGGATTAATAGCAGACTGAATTAAACAGAAGAAATTATTAGTGACAGGCCAATAGAAATAATAAAATTGAAGTATATAAAAAGAAATTTTTAAAGTATCTTTTTAATTTTAATTTAAAAATTATCATTTTAACAGAACTGAACAGAAAAGCAAATATCTGAAAGAAAATATTGACAGTCTAGTATGCATGTAATTGGTATCCCAGGAGAGAAAATGGAGACTGAGGTAGAAATATACACACACACACACACACACACACACACACACACAGAGGGAGACAGAGACTAGCCAATAAAGTTTAAACAATTTTAAATTTTAAACTTTTTAAAAAGCACCTGGTTAAAAATCCAGCATCATAGAACTAAAAGGCTTAGTGAACAACAGGCAGAGTAATTACAAAGAAAAGCTTGCCTGGATATACCATAGTCAAACTATTTAAAACCAAAGATAAAGAGAAAAACCTTACAAACAACCTTAGGTATGAATGAGAAATGACTAGTTGCAAATAATGAGGGAAGCCAGAAGACAATGGAATAACCTTAAAATGCTAAAAGAAAGTCAATACACACTTCTTTATCTAATAAAAATATTGGTCAATTTGCAGGTGAAATGAAAATGTTTTCAGAGAGCAAAACACGAAATTATTCATCACTAGCAGGAAAACGTGAACAACAAAAATTAAGGAAGCTTCTTTAAGATGAAAAGAAGTAAGCCTTTTCATGTTGACTGGGTTGGTTGCCACAGAGGTGAGTACATATATTAAAAAACGGTAGAGACACATTTAAAATTTATACATTCTACTCTATTTTATTTATCCTTGAAAGCACTGAAAAAAATACAAAAATGCTGCATAAATTAAAATAAGATCAGCACTGAAAAGCGTCCATTGGAAGGAGGCCATTGATTGCCTTCTTTGAGAATAATAAATGTGAAATCATTTTACATAAGATAGAGAGGAAGAGATGGAGACACTGAATATAGTTAATTCTTTTAAGAAGATTTGCTATGAGGAAAAGGAAAACAGATTTGATGGCAGTAGGAGGGAAATGTGCACATTTATTCTTTTGGCCCGGAAAGGAAAGGATGCCTCATAGATCTGAAATTCTTTTATTTTATGGTTATTATTGGAAAAACTAAAAAATCAGAATATTCAAAGCATTTCCTTTTTTTGTACAGTTTTAGATTTACAGAAAATTTAAGGGTATAATAATGAGTAGTAGCATCAAGTTCCACATACCTGCTTTCCCCTGCCCCCACCCCACCCTGTATACAGTTTCCCTTATTATTAATATCTTGCATTAGTGTGGCACGTTTGTTACAATTCATGAACAAAACTGCTAAATTATTATTATTTGAAGCTCATGGTTTACATCGTTTCAGTCTTTCCATTGTACAGTTTTATGAGTTTTGGAAAATGTGAAAAATGCATGATGTCATATATGTATTAATACCATACTGGTTCAATGCAGAATAGTTTCAGCATCCTAAAAATTGTCTGTGCTTCACCTATTCATCCCTTCTCCAACCCGCTTTTATTTTTATTTATTTATTTTTTTGAGACAGAGTCTCACTCTCTCACCCAGGCTGGAGTGTAGTGGCACAGTCTTGGCTCACTGCGACCTCTGCCTCCTGGGTTCAAGCGATTCTCCTGCATCAGCCTCCTGAGTAGCTGGGATTACAGACGCGTGCTACCACTCCCGGCTAATTTTTGTATTTTTAGTCGAGACTGGGTTTCACCATGCTGGTCAGGCTGGTCTTGAACTCCTGACCTCAGGTTATCCACCCACCTCGGCCTCCCAAAGTGCTGGGATTACAGGTGTGAGCCACCACACCCGGCACCTCCTTTTGTTTATAAATAGAAAAATTACCAAACTATCTCCAATCCTTTGAACCCCTGGTAACCAATGATCTTTTTACTGTCTCTACAGCTTTACCTTTTCCAGGATGTTACATAGTTGGAATCATACCGTATGTAGCCTTTTCTGACTTGCTTCTTTTATCTTATATGTTAGCTCTGCACATTTGCAGTCAATCTTTTCTTTTACCCCTGGCATCAGACAACTACTGATCTGTTTTCTGATTCCATAGTTTGTCTATTATAAAAATTTGTATACATATAATTATACGATATGCAGATCTTTAAAATGGCTTTGTTATTAGCATATTTATCAATTTCATCTCTTTGTTGCATGTATCAGTAGTTTGTTCTTTTTAATTGTTGAGTAGTATTCCACAGTATATATTTGTTTACCGCAGATTTTGGAAGAAGCATTCTTGTAGTATGTATTTTTTGGTTCCAAAAATTTGTTACTGTTGTCATGTCTCTTCTTGTGAATTTCTGTCATTTTAACATGCAGTTAGAGTGAAGTTTTTTGAGACATTGAAATTGGAGGTGTCTGCTAAAACTACTCTTTAAACTCAGAAGTTTTTTTTTCGTTTACTTCATAAAGTGATAGGTGAAGACCTGTCCCATCATTTTACTGTGAGGAGAATAATTACTACGGCAATTCAAGTATATAAAACTAAAATATACCTAGTCAACTTCATGTTGTCTTTTTATATATTTTCATAATTAACTATTTTGATGAATGCAGAATATTTTCATGACAACAGGCAAATTATCTTTGCCAGAATTATTACATTTAGTGGTGACTACTAATCAGCCTAATGAAATTTAGCCACAATACTGGTGGTATCCACACAGTACCTATTCCTTTATTTCATTTTATTTTTGAGACAAGGTCTCACTCTGTCACCCAAGCTGGAGTGCAGTGTGGCAATGACGGCTGACGGAAGCCTCGAACTCCCGGGCTGTAAAGATCTTCCCACCTCATCTTCCAAGTAGCTAAGAATACAGGTGCTTGGCACTGTGCCCTGCCCATATTACTTTTAAACATTTTCAAATCTTCTCTTCTAATTGATTATTGCCTTCATAAGGAAAACTTATATCTTGATCACAATTGTAAATGCAGTAAAACCTACAATATGACTGTACTTGCTTTGGGCACTCCTTATACGTCTGATGAAAGTACTAATATTATTTTGCATGCATCTTAAAAAGGAAAAGCTATCAAGGCTGAAGGGCATCATACTCAAATTACTTGTATTTCATAGTTTAATAATTGATTCATAGATAATCCAGAGAACCACTTCCATGCCATTTTTAAAGCCAGCAAAATTTTATAAACCCTTAAAAGAACTATTATGGTTTTCTTTTATGCAATTCTTATTAAAACAATCCGTGATTATCATCTATACACTTAGGCAAAATAAAAGCTTACTGGCATTATGTGTGACACAGTTAGTTCTGAACTCTCAATTTTTCCAACCGTTGTGCCAAAACTATTTTAAAATGGTACCTGAGCCTAGCATTGCTTAATATGTTCCTTGGACCTTACTTGGTAAAAGATAAGTTTATGTTTTCAAGACTGCCCTGTAATTTCTGTTTTCACTTGAGTTTAATATGAATGTTTAAAGCTTGTATGATGACCAATTCTAACAAGAATACTATGTTAAAACCTGAGCATTTTTGGCTTTAAAAATGAAGCTAAAATAAATAAAGTGGGCTAAGAGGTTTTACTTAACGGTTTGCTGTTTCTCAACATAGTCTGCCTTTTGAAAAAGATCAGTTTATTAAATTTTCCCACAGAAATCATAGATATAAGAGTGAGGTAAAAATAATGTTGATAATGAAAATAGTATTCAGTTGAAAACAACTGAAGTGGGTGATAGCACAGGCTTTCTCCTTCTCTGGAGTATCAGAAACAATGGTATAGTTAGTTGAGTAAGAGTAATAAATAACATAAGTTACGACAACTTACTGTGTCAGAAACCATTTTATGAGCTTTGTATGTAATAAATCATCTTCACAAGGTAGATAATAACGCCATCACCTCCATTTCATAGATGAAGAAACTGAGACAACTCATTTGGCTGAAAAGATATGAAACTGGGCTGAATATCTAGACAGTGTGGCTCTGGAGTCCACGAGCTTAACCATCCCTCTCAATTGCTGCTATAAAGGATAATTCTCCAGAAAAAAAGGTGAAAGAAATTAAACAAAGGCAAGATTTCTTTCAAAAAAATGATGAATAATAATAACAAAATAAAACATAGCAATCATAATGGAGCAACAATCAAACCAAATGATGCAAGCTCAATGTGGCTCTAGTTTACTAAGTCACTAAGCAGTACTATTGTGAGATGTTAATCTTATTCGACTCATACAGAAACAATAATAAAAAAAGTCATTAATAACTATAATAAAGCAAATAAATCTATCTCATTAAAATCAAGAAGAGACAGAGTGTGCCTTTCATACTTACTAGTTTTTCATTTTAGTTATTTGTCCTACTAACAGTATTGTGATGGTAGAGGCAGGATGGAAGTGGAAGGAATTGGAGAATCATTTAATTTTGAAATGCTTTTTAGACATCCAAATACAGATGTCAGATAAGCTGCTGAAGAAATGTAACTCAAACTCAGAGGAAAAGTCTGGGCTGGAAATATAAATTTGGGGATCATTACAATGGTATTTAAACTCATGAAATTAGTTGATGTTATCCAGAAAGAGGGTGAAAAAAGAGAAAGAAGCCTCATCGAAGGGTAAGAGGAGAAGTCAGTAAAGGAGACTGAGAAATAGCAGCCATGGAACAATGTGGAATGTATGAGTGTAGGGACACACAAAAGGAAAATGAGCAGGGTCAAATATGCTTAAGGCTACTGACGGTTAGATTATGTGAAGTCTGTCCACTGGGCTGAGCAGCATGGAAATCATTGGTGAATTTAGAGAGTAGTTTCACTGGACTGTGGAGATCGAAGCTAAGTTCATGTGAGTGGAAAAATGGTAGTGAAGTGTGGTTGAAGAGAGCATGAGTAGACTAATTCTACCACACTTCCTATAGTCATTCTCACTAAAAAAGCCAAATTTTAATCACTGCCTTCCCCATCCCTATGAAACTGTCGCCATGGAAACATGATACGATCATATTTTCTCTATATTTCTTTAACTCTTATTTGTTCATCTAGCTCGCTCATCTTGTCCTTCAAAATCCCTCTTTTGGCAAACCCATTTTCTATGACCATAAGCATCTCCTACTTTTTGAATGACTTCTTCAAATGTTATCTCTACTGTCTCACCTTACCTTTGCCTTGTCTGAAGATAATGCTTTCCCAGCAGCCCTCTTGCTGAACTTATTTATTATGTCTCCCCTGTGTAGGGGCCTAGAGTGGGATCGTTATTCATGTTTACTATTGCCATTTCCAGGCAATACTCCTGCTCTTTTAATGGTTATGCTACCTGGCTGTATTATACATTTCTCTTCTTACTGCCACATTTACTGATTTTCTTATCACTCGTATAAATTCACTGACATTTCAGAATGTGTGAATGGTTTCTTTTAATTTTTTTCAAAAACCTTCTCAAATAGATAATAGTTACTCAAAAATCAAAGTTAAAAATGTTTTTGTCTACTTTTCTTAGAAGGTGAGAAATGTACCAGTCCTCTCATCATCCTTCTCACTCCCCACCCCAAGTCCAATTTTCACTAACAGGGTCTACAAAGCTCATCACAGTGGCCTTTGGCACCAGTGATCACGTTCATTCTGTGCTACCTTTTTGCTGATTTTTGCATCCTTAGGGCTGTTCTTTCTACCAGCAACAGTCTCCCTAATCTAGTTTCATCCTACTTTTTAAATCTAGGACTTACTACTCAGATCTCTGTTCAAATGTCTTTTCCTAAGGGAAGCCACCTTTGGCTCCCCAGACTAGGTCAGGTGCCCATCAGATGATCTCAGTGCCAAAGGGTATGATGATTTTGAATGAGCTTCAGAGTATCATACAGATGGACTCCAGACCAGTCCTAGGTAGAAGGAACCATGAAAAAGGCAAGAGTAAGAGTAAGAACTAAAAGATTGATTTGGTCTTCTCTATTTGAGATTGAAAGCATAACATGCATTTTTTTTTTTTTTTTTTTTTTTTAGATGGAGTCTTATTCTGTCATCCTGGCTGGAGTGCAGTGGCGCTATCTCGGCTCACTGACAGCTCTGCCTCCCGGGTTCTTGCCATTCTCCTGCCTCAAACTCCTGAGTAGCTGGGACCACAGGCACCCGCCACCATGCCCAGCTAATTTTTTGTATTTCTAGTAGAGACGGGGTCTCACAATATTAGCCAGGATAGTCTCGATCTCCTGACCTCGTGATCCGCCTGCCTCAGCCTCCCAAAGTGCTGGGATTACAGGCGTGAGCCACTGCGCCCGGCCCATGCAGTTCTTTTTAAAAGAGGTACTGAATATAAACTATAAATAGTAAAAGGTATTATATATATAATTCGTAAATAAAATACATTTTAAGATCTAACATTTAGATTATTCATTCGGTTATTTAAACCTTCAGGTTAACGACCTCCTTCATAAAAACATGGTTGGATAGGATTTAGGTTATCTTTAAGTAGTAAAACTCTGTAGGAGTCTTACATGTGAGCTCTTCTGTCTTTGATGACCCCAAGAATCTTGTGTTTTTCTCCTAGAAATATTATTTGGGGCCAGAATACAACTCAAAGCAATATCGTTTCAGCTATATCAGAGAGTAAAGATGTTGATTATGAAATTATCTGCTTCTTTAACTGTCTCTGGATGTTGTCTCTGAAAAGTAAGTTAACATATTTTCTACATAGAAGACATAAAAAATGGACATGTATGGGAGAATAATGTGACTGCTGAAAAAACTGGCAGAGCTAATCTAGTGCTTCAGAAAATAGAGAGGGACTCTATTGTAACTTTTTGGTTATAAAAATATTCCACATGCTTATTTTGATTTCTAGATTACAAGTGTTTTGACAAAGTGAGATTTTCTCTGAATTTATAATCCACTTTGGCTTCATGAAAGATTAATTTATTTCTAAAAATACCTTTAACCCTAAGAACATTTAAACCTCAGTCTCTGTAGGGCAATAATTTTCCATTTGAAGTGGCTCTATTAAGTTTTGATTAATTGAATTTGATTAAAAAGATCAAGTGCCCGAGAAATTGTAGAATCTATAATTTTAGATAATCTTTTAATATTAAAATACTTTCCTTTCATATATTAATAATTAAACTAATGATTCAATAACTTGCCATAATTTCTAAATATTTTATATATTATTCACCCATCATCTCAAATCTGTTAAGTAGTTCCTTAGTAAAGATAGGTGATATATTGGGTAATGACTAGGTTTATTGTTTAGCATTACAAAACTTGAAAATGAATCTACCTTCAGGATTATTTTCTGCCTACGAATAGGTACCAATGGAGACAATAAACCTCTGGATACCAGAGAGGTGAATTAGTGAGATGGTCTCTGGAGGCCTTCCCTATCAGTCCTCAGCCTTGATTTCTGAAAAAGTCCTCTAAGCTAAAAACTAAAACCTTTCTCTGCTTTGTGAATGTAAAATTCTTTTTATTTTAGAAACTGGTCATGTATTTCAAGACTTTGATTTGAGGTATCTGGTTGTCTATTTAACTTTTCCTGCTGAATGTAAGATTGGTCAAGACAGAGACTCAATTCTTTGACTGGATTTCCTCAAACTGATAATGTCACCATTAACACAACAACGATAACAATAGATAGAAAATATGTGAGTTAAGTAAACTGTAAATTCCTTGAATGCAGATAGAAAATTATTATGAAGGACTGGGCGTGGTGACTCCACACCTGTAATCCTAGCACTTTGGGAGGCCAAGGCAGGCTGATCACGAGGTCAGGAGATTGAGACCATCCTGGTTAACACGGGGAAACCCCGTCTCTACTAAAAATACAAAAAATTGGCCGGGCGTGGTGGTGGGCACCTGTAGTCCCAGCTACTTGGGAGGCTGAGGCAGGAGAATGGCGTGAGTCTGGGAGGCGGAGGTTACAGTGAGCTGAGATCGCGCCACTGCTCTTCAGCCTGGGCGACAGAGTGGTGAGACTCCGTCTCAAAAAAAAAAAAGAAAAAAAAGAAGAGAAAGAAAATGATTATGAAGGTAGATTGTTTTTGAAGTTTGCTAATAATAGCCAAGTTTTTGAAAAACTTGCAATCACCTATTGCCAGAAAATAGCATTGACCCTGTTGAAACTATTAAATACACACTTCATAGATCTTTATTTTTTAACATATGTTTTATATATTTTCTGCCTTTTTTTCTAACTGCTTAAAGTAAAAACACACTTTTATTTTTTAACACTGAATATGAACTATTTTTCTTTTTCCATCTATTCCGATGAGATAACCACCAGGCCGTTCATATTTGGAGGCAGCAGAAGTGATCTCTGTCTAAATTTTCTTCTTTGAGTATGAAGAGAAAATTTGCAGGTTGGTGAAGTCTAGGTGTTATGTATTAGTTTATAAAATTTAGTCAAGTCATTAAATTTCTCTGGACTTCATGTACCTCATGTATAAAATGAGAAACTTGGACTGAATTATAAACTCTTCCAGTGCTGGAATTCAGTTGCTATTTAATTGCCATGAGTCATTTTAAGATTAGAAATTGAATTAGAACAATAAATCTTTAACAATCATGAAAGAATTATTAAGCACTTAATTTATGCATGCTATTTAATGTTTTTCCATAAAATTTAAAGGATTATCTACCTTGAACTAAAGTATATTCAAAAGGGAAAAGTCAAATAGACAACCATGTAATATGTAATTCATGGTTTTCAAAAAGTGGTTAGTTTGGATCTGACCACTTTGAAATAGCTGAAATATTTTACCACTATTGATTTAACCTCTCAAATGATAAGCACCTCAAATTACTTTTATTTATTTATTTATTTATTTATTTATTTATTTATTTTATTATTATTATACTTTAAGTTCTAGGGTACATGTGCATAACGTGCAGGTTTGTTACATATGTATACTTGTGCCATGTTGCTGTGCTGCACCCATCAACTCGTCAGCACCCATCAACACATCATTTACATCAGGTATAACTCCCAATGCAATCCCTCCCCCCTACCCCCTCCCCATGATAGGCTCTGGTGTGTGATGTTCCCCTTCCCGAGTCCAAGTGATCTCATTGTTCAGTTCCCACCTATGAGTGAGAACATGCGGTGTTTGGTTTTCTGTTCTTGTGATAGTTTGCTAAGAATGATGGTTTCCAGCTGCATCCATGTCCCTACAAAGGACACAAACTCATCCTTTTTTATGGCTGCATAGTATTCCATGGTGTATATGTGCCACATTTTCTTAATCCAGTCTGTCACTGATGGACATTTGGGTTGATTCCAAGTCTTTGCTATTGTGAATAGTGCCGCAATAAACATATGTGTGCATGTGTCTTTATAGCAGCATGATTTATAATCCTTTGGGTATATACCCAGTAATGGGATGGCTGGGTCATATGGTATTTCTAGTTCTAGATCCTTGAGGAATTGCCATACTGTTTTCCATAATGGTTGAACTAGTTTACAATCCCACCAACAGTGTAAAAGTGTTCCTATTTCTCCACATCCTCTCCAGCACCTGTTGTTTCCTGACTTTTTAATGATTGCCATTCTAACTGGTGTGAGATGGTATCTCATTGTGGTTTTGATTTGCATTTCTCTGATGGCCACTGATGATGAGCATTTTTTCATGTGTCTGTTGGCTGTATGAATGTCTTCTTTTGAGAAATGTCTGTTCATATCCTTTGCCCACTTTTTGATGGGGTTGTTTGTTTTTTTCTTGTAAATTTGTTTGAGTTCTTTGTAGGTTCTGGATATTAGCGCTTTGTCAGATGAGTAGATTGCAAAAATTTTCTCCCATTCTGTAGGTTGCCTGTTCACTCTGATGGTAGTTTCTTTTGCTGTGCAGAAGCTCTTTAGTTTAATGAGATCCCATTTGTCAATTTTGGCTTTTGCTGCTGTTGCTTTTGGTGTTTTAGACATGAAGTCTTTGCCCATGCCTATGTCCTGAATGGTACTACCTAGGTTTTCCTCTAGGGTTTTTATGGTATTAGGTCTAACATTTAAGTCTCTAATACATCTTGAATTAATTTTCGTATAAGGAGTAAGGAAAGGATCCAGTTTCAGCTTTCTACTTATGGCTAGCCAATTTTCCCAGCACCATTTATTAAATAGGGAATCCTTTCCCCATTTCTTGTTTTTGTCAGGTTTGTCAAAGATCAGATGGCTGTAGATGTGTGGTATTATTTCTGAGGACTCTGTTCTGTTCCTTTGGTCTATATCTCTGTTTTGGTACCAGTACCATGCTGTTTTGGTTACTGTAGCCTTGTAGTATAGTTTGAAGTCAGGTAGCGTGATGCCTCCAGTTTTGTTCTTTTGACTTAGGATTGTCTTGGAGATGCGGGCTCTTTTTTGGTTCCATATGAACTTTAAAGCAGTTTTTTCCAATTCTGTGAAGAAACTCGTTGGTAGCTTGATGGGGATGGCATTGAATCTATAAATAACCTTGGGCAGTATGGCCATTTTCACGATATTGATTCTTCCTATCCATGAGCATGGTATGTTCTTCCATTTGTTTGTGTCCTCTTTTATTTCACTGAGCAGTGGTTTGTAGTTCTCCTTGAAGAGGTCCTTTACATCCCTTGTAAGTTGGATTCCTAGGTATTTTATTCTCTTTGAAGCAATTGTGAATGGAAGTTCATTCATGATTTGGCTCTCTGTTTGTCTGTTACTGGTGTATAAGAATGCTTGTGATTTTTGCACATTAATTTTGTATCCTGAGACTTTGCTGAAGTTGCTTATCAGCTTAAGGAGATTTTGGGCTGAGACAATGGGATTTTCTAAATATATAATCATGTCATCTGCAAAGAGGGACAATTTGACTTCTTCTATTCCTAACTGAATACCCTTGATTTCTTTCCCTTGCCTGATTGCCCTGGCCAGAACTTCCAACACTATGTTGAATAGGAGTGGTGAGAGAGGGCATCCCTGTCTTGTGCCAGTTTTCAAAGGGAATTTTTCCAGTTTTTGCCCATTCAGTATGATATTGGCTGGGGTTTGTCATAAATAGCTCTTATTATTTTGAGATACGTTCCATCCATACCGAATTTATTGAGCGTTTTTAGCATGAAGGGCTGTTGAATTTTGTCAAAAGCCTTTTCTGCATCTATTGAGATAATCATGTGGTTCTTGTCTTTGGTTCTGTTTATATGCTGGATTATGTTTATTGATTTGCGAATGTTGAACCAGCCTTGCATCCCAGGGATGAAGCTCACTTGATCATGGTGGATAAGCTTTTTGATGTGCTGCTGAATCCGGTTTGCCAGTATTTTATTGAGGATTTTTGCATCGATGTTCATCAGGGATATTGGTCTAAAATTCTCTTTTTTTGTTGTGTCTCTGCCAGGCTTTGGTATCAGGATGATGTTGGCCTCACAAAATGAGTTAGGGAGGATTCCCTCTTTTTCTATTGATTGGAATAGTTTCAGAAGGAATGGTACCAGCTCCTCCTTGTACCTCTGGTAGAATTCAGCTGTGAATCCATCTGGTCCTGGACTTTTTTTGGCTGGTAGGCTATTAATTATTGCCTCAATTTCACAGCCTGCTATAGGTCTATTCAGGGATTCAACTTCTTCCTGGTTTAGTCTTGGAAGAGTGTAAGTGTCCAGGAAATTATCCATTTCTTCTAGATTTTCTAGTTTATTTGCGTAGAGGTGTTTATAGTATTCTCTGATGGTAGTTTGTATTTCTGTGGGGTCGGTGGTGATATCCCCTTTATCATTTTTTATTGCGTCTATTTGATTCCTCTCTCTTTTCTTCTTTATTAGCCTTGCTAGCGGTCTGTCAATTTTGTTGATCTTTTCAAAAAACCAACTCCTGGATTCATTGATTTTTTTGGAGGGTTTTTTGTGTCTCTATCTCCTTCAGTTCTGCTCTGATCTTAGTTATTTCTTGCCTTCTGCTAGCTTTTGAATGCGTTTGCTCTTGCTTCTCTAGTTCTTTTAATTGTGATGTTAGAGTGTCAATTTTAGATCTTTCCTGCTTTCTCTTGTGGGCATTTAGTGCTATAAATTTCCCTCTACACACTGCTTTAAATGTGTCCCAGAGATTCTGGTATGTTGTATCTTTGTTCTCATTGGTTTCAAAGAACATCTTTATTTCTGCCTTCATTTCATTATGTACCCAGTAGTCATTCAGGAGCAGGTTGTTCAGTTTCCATGTAGTCGAGCGGTTTTGATTGAGTTTCTTAGTCCTGAGTTCTAGTTTGATTGCACTGTGGTCTGAGAGACAGTTTGTTATAATTTCTGTTCTTGTACATTTGCTGAGGAGTGCTTTACTTCCAATTATGTGGTCAATTTTGGAATAAGTGAGATGTGGTGCTGAGAAGAATGTATATTCTGTTGATTTGGGGTGGAGAGTTCTATAGATGTCTATTAGGTCTGCTTGCTGCAGAGCTGAGTTCAATTCCTGAATATCCTTGTTAACTTTCTGTCTCGTTGATCTGTCTAATGTTGACAGTGGAGTGTTGAAGTCTCCCATTATTATTGTATGGGAGTCTAAGTCTCTTTGTAAGTCTCTAAGGACTTGCTTTATGAATCTGGGTGCTCCTGTATTGGGTGCATATATATTTAGGATAGTTAGCTCTTCCTGTTGAATTGATCCTTTTACCATTATGTAATGGCCTTCTTTGTCTCTTTTGATCTTTGATGGTTTAAAGTCTGTTTTATCAGAGACTAGGATTGCAACCCCTGCTTTTTTTTGTTCTCCATTTGCTTGGTAAATCTTCCTCCATCCCTTTATTTTGAGCCTATGTATGTCTCTGCGTGTGAGATGGGTCTCCTGAATACAGCAGACTGATGGGTCTTGACTCTTTATCCAGTTTGCCAGTCTGTGTCTTTTCATTGGAGCATTTAGTCCATTTACCTTTAAGGTTAAGATTGTTATGTGTGAACTTGATCCTGCCATTATGATATTAACTGGTTATTTTGCTCGTTAGTTGATGCAGTTTCTTCCTAGCCTCGATGGTCTTTACATTTTGGCATGTTTTTGCAATGGCTGGTACCAGTTGTTCCTTTCCATGTTGAGTGCTTCCTTCAGGGTCTCTTGTAAGGCAGGCCTAGTGGTGACAAAATCTCTAAGCATTTGCTTATCTGTAAAAGATTTTATTTCTCCTTCACTTATGAAACTTAGTTTGGCTGGATATGAAATTCTGGGTTGAAAATTCTTTTCTTTAAGAATGTTGAATATTGGCCCCCACTCTCTTCTGGCTTGTAGAGTTTCTGCCGAGAGACCTGCTGTTAGTCTGATAGGCTTCCCTTTGTGGGTAACCCGACCTTTCTCTCTGGCTGCCCTTAAGATTTTTTCCTTCATTTCAACTTTGGTGAATCTGGCAATTATGTGTCTTGGAGTTGCTCTTCTCGAGGAGTATCTTTGTGGCGTTCTCTGTATTTCCTGGATTTGAATGTTTGCCTGCCCTACTAGGTTGGGGAAGTTCTCCTAGATGATATCCTGAAGAGTGTTTTCCAACTTGGTTCCATTTTCCCTCTCACTTTCAGGCACCCCAATCAGACGTAGATTTGGTCTTTTTACACAATCCCATACTTCTTGCAGGCTTTGTTCATTTCTTTTTCTTCTTTTTTCTTTTGGTTTCTCTTCTCACTTCATTTTGTTCATTTGATCCTCAATCGCTGATACTCTTTCTTCCAGTTGATCGAGTCGGTTACTGAAGCTTGTGCATTTGTCATGTATTTCTCGTGTCATGGTTTTCATCTCTTTCATTTCGTTTATGACCTTCTCTGCATTAATTACTCTAGCCATCAATTCTTCCACTTTTTTTTCAAGATTTTTAGTTTCTTTGCGCTGGGTACGTAATTCCTCCTTTAGCTCTGAGAAGTTTGATGGACTGAAGCCTTCTTCTCTCATCTCGTCAAAGTCATTCTCCGTCAAGCTTTGATCCGTTGCTGGTGATGAGCTGCGCTCCTTTGCCGGAGGAGATGTGCTCTTATTTTTTGAATTTCCAGCTTTTCTGCCCTACTTTTTCCCCATATTTGTGGTTTTATCTGCCTCTGGTCTTTGATGATGGTGACGTACTGATGGGGTTTTGGTGTAGGTGTCCTTCCTGTTTGATAGTTTTCCTTCTAACAGTCAGGACCCTCAGCTGTAGGTCTGTTGGAGATTGCTTGAGGTCCACTCCAGACCCTGTTTGCCTGGGTGTCAGCAGCAGAGGCTGCAGAAGATAGAATATTTCTGAACAGCGAGTGTACCTGTCTGATTCTTGCTTTGGAGGCTTCCTCTCAGGGGTGTAGTCCACCCTGTGAGGTGTGGGGTGTCAGACTGCCCCTAGTGGGGGATGTATCCCAGTTAGGCTACTCAGGGGTCAGGGACCCACTTGAGCAGGCAGTCTGTCCCTTCTCAGATCTCAACCTCCATGTTGGGAGATCCACTGCTCTCTTCAAAGCTGTCAGACAGAGTCGTTTGCGTCTGCAGAGGTTTCTGCTGCTTTTGTTGTTGTTTACTGTGCCCTGTCCCCAGAGGTGGAGTCTACAGAGACGGGCAGGTTTCCTTGAGCTGCTGTGAGCTCCACCCAGTTCAAGCTTCCCAGCGGCTTTGTTTACCTACTTAAGCCTCAGCAATGGCGGGCGCCCCTCCCCCAGCCTCGCTGCTGCCTTGCCTCGAGATCGCAGACTGCTGTGCTAGCAATGAGGGAGGCTCTGTGGGCGTGGGACCCTCCTGGCCAGGTGTGGGATATAATCTCCTGGTGTGCCTGTTTGCTTAAAGTGCAGTATTGGGGTGGGAGTTACCTGATTTTCCAGGTGTTGTGTGTCTCAGTTCCCCTGGCTAGGAAAAGGGATTCCCTTTCCCCTTGCGCTTCCCAGGTGAGGCAATGCCTAGCCCTGCTTCAGCTCTCGCTGGTTGGGCTGCAGCAGCTGACCAGCACCAATTGTCCGGCACTCCCTAGTGAGATGAACCCAGTACCTCAGTTGAAAATGCAGAAATCACCGGTCTTCTGTGTCGCTCGCACTGGGAGTTGGAGACTGGAGCTGTTCCTATTCGGCCATCTTGCTCCGCCCCTCAAATTACTTTTTAAAAGGTAAAGGTTTCAACAGAAATAGATATTTTTATACTTCTATTTAGGTCAGCCTCTTTATTCTTGAAATAAAGTTAATTTTTTTTTATGACAACCATTAAGTTTTTACTGGTATTGTTCTATATGACAGGGAATAAATCTTATTTAGAATTGTGTAATCCTGAGAGGACTAACCAGTTTTGTAGTGTGACTGTGTATTTCAGTCTCTTCTGATTTTTATCAGTTAAAAGGAATGTGAAGACATAATACTAAAAATTGTTGTTGAATTATAAAATATGAGTACATTTCTTATAGGCATGTGGCCCTGAAAATATATATTTAAATCAATTTTTCTCAAATTGAATCACATTTTAAATATTGAAAAACTGCTACCTAAGTAAGCTCATGATTAATTTGTCAGGAGAAGAAAATATATATTGAGCTAGCTTTTTTTTTTTTTTTTTTAAAGACATAGTTTCACTTTGTCACCCAGGCTGGAGTGCAGTGGCACACCCTCGGCTCACTGTAACCTCCACCTCTCAGGCTTTCCTGCCTCAGCCTCCCAAGTAGCTGGGACCATAGGTATATGCCACCAGGCCTGGCTAATTTTTGTATTTTTTTTTTTTTTTTTTTAGTAGAGACAGGGTTTTTTCATGTTGGCCAGGCTGGTCACAAACTCCTGAGCTAATTTAATATGCAATTAGAATATATATTTTTTTCTAGTAATATCTAAAGCATTTGAAAGGAGATCATCTTAAAATTAAAAACTAAACTATCTTCACAATTAAATATGTATTTTTTTCTGTTGTCTTCTTGGCTTGAAGAAAATGAATTCTATACAAAACATACCTCAACCTCATTCTCATCTGCTCTCAGCCTTTTCCTCCCTCTGTGGCCACTCCAGCTTTCTCTCTGTTGCTCTAATACCTCAACATCTTTCTTATTTCAGATGCTTCATCCATCTTTATTCTTTCTCCTTCTAGTCTTACGAAGCCTGTTCTGACCATCTTGTCAGTCATGTTACTTTCTTCGTTTGTTCAATAATCTGTATGAGAATTTGTATCTAATAATTTTTTTAAATTTACATGTGGCAAGCTGCTTCTTTGAAAGAAGAAACTTTCATTTTTATTTGAAAGAAGTCATTGAAAGTAACCAAGACCAGCAAGCCTTCACAGTAACAGCAGGAAGTTCCCATCAGTCTGCTAGTTTTGCACTCGTGATACTTTTCTATCTATTTCACAATACTTGATCGCTTGCCTCTAAAGGCTCCTGGAAGGAATATCCTCCTTTCCATCAGTTCTTGAACTGGCCAATTCCTCTTCTAAAAGACTTAGCTTACTAAGGCCTAATTTCTCCTTCTACCTCTAAGCAGGCTGAGGTCTCCCTGCGCTGTGATCCAACCCTATTCATTTCTCTCATATTTCACTTACCGCGTGGAGCTTAATTGCTGTAATAGACTTGTCAGCTTTCTGAGAACACTTACTTATTTTAACAGGGATATGACTAGTTTCTTATTAACTTTGATAGCCATCAAGTATCCCAGTGGCTACTACACAACAGCTGCTTAATTACGTATGTTGAATACTTGAATAAAAACAGGACTATGGAAAAATGCCTGCAGCTGAGTGGTCTCTGAATGTTTAATTTTCCCCTAGATTACTTCCCAGTACTAAAAAAGATAGACTGAGCACTTCATGACAAACCCTGGAGCCTTAGCTTGACCCGTCTTAGTTCTTCCAAATAAGCACAAGTAAAGTGGGATATTTCTTTTTCTATTTTGCTTATGTTTCATCCGTCCATTTTGAATTTCTGAGTAGTTTGGAGAAAATAATTTGAAATGGGTTACAAAGTCTTCCATCTATTTTTATATTTTTATATATTTCAACCAAACATACTTTTCTTATCTTTATGGAATTGAAATAATGATGCAATTACAAAGCAGAGAAGGAAGTAAAACAATACCTATTTTGACCACCTACTGTGCCCTCGACTGTGAGCTAGGCACCTTGGGTCCATTATCTCATTGCATTCTTCTGATAGCCCTAAGAGGGAGGTATACTTATTATCATTTCAAGGTTTAAAACAAAACAAAAACAAAAACTTGAAGCACAGCTGTATTCTTAGTGTGAGGGCTGACTAACTTTTTAAAGGACTGTGGCCAATCGTAGTCATACATTTTGCAGCTGTGGAGCTCTTTTAGACCAATGCTATGATTCTTTGCTATTGCGTGGTTGGAATTACCATGAAATGAGATTTTTCACAAGGCCATTTTTATTTTGAATTTTAGTGATTTATGAGAATGGAATTTACTAAAATTTAAACGATGCAGAAACTAAGAGATTGAAAGAGAAATAGAAATGGATAGAAATGGAGAAAAAGAAAGAAAATATAATTTATTTTATAGGGAATAACTAGTAGGTCATGCAGCGCAATGCCTGATATTTATGTAGTTTTAGATTTATACTTTTGGAGGGTAAGTGGTATATACATACATATACAAATGAAATATTTTGGGGGAGAATGAGTGACCTGTCTATATAGCTATCACTGAAAATTTTCAGCAATGTGATAAAGGATCTCAATAAACAATTGTTCTGGGTTATGGGATTGAAACTGTCAAAGACGGGGTGAGATCACTCAGTGGCTATTACCATGGGTAAATCTTTTACCTCACCTGCCACCAGTCTCCTCATTTGTAAATAGGTGGTTTCAATAGATCCCCTCTGAGGACTTTTTCTACTCAAATTATGTTGTGATTTTTAAAAGTTTTTAGTTTTGACTGCCTTTTGATACAGTTATTAATTAACAGGGATATGACTAGTTCGTTGGAAAAGTCAGGAGAAGAATCTAAGCAACATAATACTCAACAAACTGGAAAAATCAGTTCCTTAATAAACAATAAACTATCTGACTTTTTATGAAGTTATTTCCATTCCTTTGATACTTACATATATTTTAAGGGTCCTTTTGTTTTTGTATTTCTGAGCTCATTTCAATTATGTTAGACTTTAGAGATTTTCCCACGGAAGTGTTGCAAACTCTTTTAATAAGTTTGGTATATGAAAAACTGCATTCAAAACTAGAATTATTAAAATTAATTTTAAATTCTAAAGATATATTTCTAAGCAGATGGGAGAATATTTAGGCTATTAAACCTAATCCATAAATCACCATCTAGGGTAATGAGACTTTAATGTTCTCTTCAATCTTTCCATTAATTTGAAGTGTCCAGAGCTTTCAGATAAGTTATTTTGGTTTAATCACTATGGAGCAAATAGGACTCTGCTGCTATGGAAAACTAATTTCTTAAATGTGCGTTTTCCTTTCTGTATTGAAATCTCTAATTCCTTTTCCATACTCCCATAATGTCACGTAACAAAGTAGATTAGTATTCCAATTTTATATTTTATTAAAATTATTGATATATGAAAGTATCAGGGATTATGTAAGAATAAAATGAAAAAGAAATAAAAGTTTAGTTTTCTTTAATATATCATAATATTGTAGCTACCAAGAATCAGAGTCTATCATTAATTCATAAGCTTCTGAATCATTTATATGTCGTGATCCAAAAATAATGGCCTGATTTATGTAACTTGATGGAAAAATTAGAAATTTCATCTTTAAATATTAGTGTCAAGGTTTCCAGAAGTTTTGTGCCTTTGAATATTTAGTACTACATGATGCTCCAAGAAGATAAATTTGAGAAATGCTTTCTTTGAGATACAGCATTTACATATGCATTACATATATTACATGTAAATCTTGCAGTGAAGAAATCTGTTTAATCAAGCTTAACAAAATATTTTATTAACTTGATCTTGGAATAACTATTTTCATATTTAAGATGTTAGTCTATTTTGGAAACTGTTTTACAGAACTCACTCAGAGAAATATTGCAATATGTCAATAATCCAAGCTTTTATCATGATGTAATTTCTAACCTACTTCTATAAGGATCTGTCAATGTTATTATTAAAGAATTGAACACATCTTTAAAAGATGAGTAGTCTTAACTAGATTTGTATTTGCCAATCACATATTATGATTGTTTTTTTAAAATTAAGCCTGAAGATTGAACATAATTTTTTGGAGGATAATTTGACAATGGATGAATTAGGTAACCTGAAAATACTCCCACACAAAATAAAACATACACACAAGGAAAATAAAATGAACATATTTTGAGAATGTACCTGAAATTGCAACAAAGTAAAGGAAATTCTCATGGGTCTCAGGTGAAGGGGGCATGTGGAACAGGTTTGTGGGGAGGAGACTGGGCAGGTGAAACCCTAGCAGGAAATCTGTCACCCAATCTTGTTGGAGCCCTGGAAAAAGGGGGCTAAGAGAGAAGTAGGGGGAAGTTTGTGTTTTAATGGTTATGCTGATGCAAGGTCTGTTTATGTTGGAGGGATTGAATCCTAACACTTCATTTGGGACTCTTGGAAGTCTATACCTCAGTGAAATGGTGCTGAGAAAAATCTGTACGCTGAAACAATGAGATGATGGGAGGAAGCTTGTTGGAATATGCATAGGCTCGATATAGAAAAAGTCGTATGCTCTGAGAATTACTTGCATTAGTCAGCCCTCACACAAGTTTGGATTTTGAGTATGAACTACCTGTGAGGTGTAGGAAACCCCAAACCAAGAAATTAACATAGAAAGTGGTCCCCACTTCACATCTACTAAGGTGACTATAATCAATAAAATGGAAAATAACAATTGTTGGTGAGAATGTGGACAAATTGGAATCCCCATACATTGTGGTGGGAATATGAAATGGTGCAGCTCCTGTGGAAAACAGCTTGGCAGGTCCTCAAAATCTTCCATATGACCCAGCAATTCCACTCCTAAAGGTATATCCAAAAGAATTGAAAGCAAGGACTCAAACAGGTATTTGTATAGTACAATTTGCGTTTACAACAGCCAAAAGTTGGAAACAACCCGTGTCCATCATGAATGGATAAACAAAATATGATATATACATACAATGGAATAAAGGCATTATCCTCAGCAAACTAGCACAGAAACAGAAAACCAAACACTGCATGTTTTCACTTACAAATGGGAGCTGAATAATGAGAACACATGGACATAAGGAGGGGAACAACACATATAGGAGCCTGTCAGAGATGCGGGAGAAGGAAGAGCATCAGGATAAATAGCTAATGTATGTAGGGCTTAATACCTAGGTGATGGGTTGTTAGGTGTAGCAAACCACTATGGTGCCTTAACCTAAATAACAAACCTGCATGTTCTGCACATATATCATGGAACTTAAAATCAAATCAAATTAAATGAAATGAAAAAAACTCAGCCACAAAAGGAATGAAATTTTGATAGATGCTACAACATGGATGAACCTTGAAAATATTAAATTGAGTGAAATAAACCAGCCACAGAAGGACAAATATTATATAATTCCACTCGTGTGAGATATCTAGAATAGGCAAATTGATAGAAATGGAAAGCAGAATAGAGGTCAGCAAGTGTTGGGAGGAGGGGGGAATTAAGTTATTGCTTAATGAATACAGGGTTTATATTTGGGATGATAACAAATTTGAGGCACAGGTAATGTTGATGGTTATGTAACACTGAAAATGTCTCTAATACCACTAAATTGTATACCTACAAGAGGTTAAAATGAAAAATATTTTGTTATGTATATTTTACCACAACAAAAGAAGAAGTGGTCTCAGACCGGTGGTAACTCCAAATCCCTTGAAGGGAACTTGCATAAAACGTCTTTGGAGTGACTGGCTCTCTTATTCCAGGCTGTTCAGCTATTAGGTCCCAATGAAGACAAATCTACAATCTAAATCACAGCACATAAGAAAACGTTTACTCCATGAGGTAGAGTCAGCAGATAATAAAATACCAAGATTATATTATCAAAATTTCAGTCAACCCAACTAATTTACTACAGTAAAGAAATTAGACAACAATGGAATATACCTTCAAAATACTGACAGAATATATCACCATTCTACCTCAGTTAAATCACCACAAAGGTGCCAAGATAAAATGGGGTCATTGAAATCAATGCATTATATGGCCTTAAATTATTAAAAAGAAAGATAAATACATTGACTCAACATTCTAAAATTAGTCCATTTTAAAGCTTAAAACTTTTAAAGTTTTAAAGGCCTTAAAATTTTAAGGCTGTAGTTCTTAAATTTTTTATTCTGGAAACAAAAAAATTTTTAAGGTTAGGACTTCAAGTAGATTTTATTTATGGGTGTCACATCTATCAACATTTGCCATTTTAAAAACTAAAAGAAAAGAATTTAAAATACTTGTTAATTTATTTAAACAACAGTAATAAACTTATCATATGTTAATGTAAATGGTAATTTCTTTGAAAATAACTATTTCCCAGAACAAAAATGTATCGTGAAAGGAAAATATCTTGTGCCCCAAAATTACTAAGCTGGGAAAATTCAAGCTGAGAATCAAACTATGTCCCGACCACCTTGGGCACATGACATCAGGAATTCCTGAGGCTGTGTCACAGATGTGCATCTTCAATCTTGGCAAAATAAACTCTCTCAATTAATCTGAGACCTGTCTTAGATTTTCTGGGTCTATGGTATTAAGAAAAGTAACATTGTTTTGTGTGTTTTATAAATCTCTACAATGTCTGGCTTTACAGTTTGACTAGATTTGCATATCTGCTTCTGCATTAAATTTCTTGTGATACATTACCCATCCTCTGGAAAATTCCACTGTGTACATGAAAGAATGAAAGTGACAAAAGCAAATAAAGTCTTACTATTATTTTAAAATAATTTTGACTTCACCTACCCCACCGCCATCAAAAGTTCTTGGGGATCTTCAGGGACTCCAGACCACAGTTTGAAAATCACATTTTGAGACTTAGATTATACAACTGGATTTTAAAAAATACAATTTTATTTTCTCACCATTGCTGTTCAACATAGTACTAGTCATTCTGGCCAGAGCAATCATGTAAAAGAAAGAAATAAAAGGCAACCAAACAGGAAGAGAGGAAGTCAAACTATCTTTGTAGATGACATGATTCTGCACCTAGAAAACCCCATAGTCACTACCCTAAAGCTCCTTCATCTGATAAACAACTTCAGCAAGGTTACAGGTACAAAATCAATGTACAAAAATCAGTAGCATTCTTTTACACCAACAACATGCAAGCTGACAGTCAGATCCAGAATGCAATCCCATTCACATTTGCCACAAAAAGAATAAAATACTTAGGAATACATCTAACCAGGGAGGTAAAATATCTCTACAATGATAATTACAAAACACTACTCAAAGAAATCAGAAGGCACACAAAAAAAAAAAAATTCCATGCTCACGGATAGGAAGAGTCAACATCACTAAAATGGCTATATTGCCTAAAGTAATTTATAGATTCAATGTTATTCCTATCAAACTACAGATAACATTCTTCATAGATCTAGAAAAAACTATTTTATAATCATATGGAACCAAAAAAAGAGGCCAAATAGCCAAGACAATCCTAAGCAAAAAAAAAACAAAACTGGATACCTCATGTTACCTGACTTCAAACTATACTACAGGGCTACAGTAACCAAAACAACATGGTACTTGATATGGTTTGACTGTGTTCCCACCCAAATCTCATCTTGAATTCCAACGTGCTGTGGGAGGGACCCAGTGGGAAGTAATTGAATCAAGGGAGCAGGTCTTTCCTGTGCTGTTCTCATGATAGTGAATAAGTCCCATGAGATCTGATGGCTTTATAAGGTGGAGTTTCCCTGCACAGGCTCTCTTTTTGCCTGCCACCATCCACATCAGATGTGACTTGCTCCTCTTTGCCTTCCGCCATGATTGTGAGGCCTCCCCAGTCATGTGGACCTGTGAGTTCTCCATTAAACCTCTTTCTTTTGTAAATTGCCCATTCTTGGGTATCACTTTGTCAGCAGTGTGAAAACAATAATACAGTACTGGTACAAGAACAGACATATAGACCAGTGGAACAGAATAGAGAACCCAGAAACAAGACCTCACATCTACAATGTGCTGGAATAACTGGCTAGTCTCATACAGAAGATGGAAACTGGACCTCTTCCTTCCACCATATACAAAAATCAACTCAAGATGTATTGAAGACCTAAACGTAAACCCTAAACCTATAAAAACCCTAAAAGAAAACCTAGGCAATGTCATTCTGGACATAGGAACTGGTAAAGCTTTCATGAAAAAGATGCCAAAAGCAACTGCAACACAAACAAAAATTGACAAAACAGACCTAATCATAATAACGAGCTTCTGTACAACAAAGGAAACTATCAACAGAGTAAATAGACAACCTACAGAATGGGAGAAAAATTTTGCAAACTATGCATCTACAAAGATCTAATATCCAGCATCAGTAAGGAACTTAAACAAATGTGCAAGAAACAAACAAACAACCCCATCAAAAAGTGGGCAAAGGACATAAACAGACACTTTTCTAGAGATGTACAAGCAGCCAACAAGCCTATGAAAAATGCTTAGCATCACTAATCATTAGGGAAATGCAAGTCAAAATCACAATGAGATTCTATCTCACACTAGTCAGAGTGGTAATTATTAAAAAGCCAAAAAATAACAGATACTGGCAAGGTTGTGGAGAAAAGAGAATGCTTATGCACTGCTGGTGTGTGTGTAAATTAGTTCAGCCATTGTGGAAAGCAGTGTGGTGATTTTTCAAAGAACTTAAAACAGAATTACCATTCAACCCAGCAATCCCATTATTGAATATATACCCAAAGGAATATAATTCATTTTTACCACAAAGACATATGCACATGTATGTTTATTGCAGCACTATTCACAATAGCAAAGACATGGAATCAACCCAAATACCCATCAACAGTAGACTGGTTAAAGAACACGTGGTACATATACACCATGGAATACTACACAAACATTAAAAAGAATAAGATCACGTCATTTGCAGCAACATGGATAGAACTGAAGACCATTATCCAAAGCAAACTAATGCAGGAATAGAGAACCAAATACCACATGTTATCACTTATTATGTGGGAGCTAAACAAGAATACATGGACACAAAGAAGAGAACAACAGACGCCAGGGCTTACTTGAGGGTGAAGGGTAGGAAGTGGGAGATGAAAAAAGAAAAATACCTATCAGGTACTGTAGTTATTACCTGGGTGACTAACTAATCTGTACACCAAACCTCCATGGCACACAGTTTACCAATATAACAATCCTGCCCATGTATCAATAAACCTGAAATAAAAGTCAAAAATATATCATTTTGTGCCATCTATAAGAAAAATATTGAAAACATAAGAACAAGTTGGAAGTACAAGGACAATAAAAGATAGACCAAAAAATGTGTGTGAATTTTAGCTAGTAGGCTTTAAGGCAAAATGGGTTATTGGAGGTGAACAGGTTAACGATATTTTGATAATATTCTCTAGGAATCTCTAACAATCCTAAACTTATAGTGTTTCTAATAAAATAAACTCAAAATATAGAAAGATAAAATTTACAAATTCCTAACCACGATGGAATATGTTAACACATATCTCTAGGTAAGTGCCAGATTCTTATACAATTGAACAATATAAATAAGCTTGTTTTAATTGGTCTTGGAGTGCACCAACATTCTTACCAGCCAGATATTTCATAAATTGTACAAATTTAACCTCCATAAAGTTGAAGGTTAAAACTGCAGGCTCTGACAATCTTATGTTCCTACTGAGAGGCTTCTTAATAAAGGCTGAGTTCATTTGGGGGAGGTAATTTAGGCACAGTAGGATTCTTAATTAAATCTTTAAAACTATTGGAACAATTCATTGCACTATTTGGGAATATTGCATGTTTGACTGCTGTGAAGATGCTGTACTTATTCACAATGCCATATTTGTTCTTAATAAGGAACAAGGAGGGACCTTCTCTGTGCTCAAGAACCTGAAAGTGAAAAAATAAGATTGCCTCTTAGAGCTATATTATTAAATTGATTTATATTGTAGCAGAGACTATATATTCAATATATCACTTTAACTGAATCAGATCATTATTTATTAGGCATTGTTAAATTTTTTTTTTTTTTTTTTTTTTT